>NC_057832.1:54171378-54474408 GCF_910594005.1 Cervus elaphus
CTGTAATCAAAAAATCTTCCAGCAAACAAAAGCCCAGGACCAGATGGCTTCACAGCTGAATTCTACCAAAAATTTAGAGAAGAGCTAACACCTATCTTACTCAAACTCTTCCAGAAAATTGCAGAGGAAGGTAAACTTCCAAACTCATTCTATGAAGCCACCATCACCCTAATTCCAAAACCTGACAAAGATGCCACAAGAAAAGAAAACTACAGGCCAATATCACTGATGAACATAGATGCAAAAATCCTTAACAAAACTCTAGCAAACAGAATCCAACAACATATTAAAAAAATCATACACCACGACCAAGTGGGCTTTATCCCAGGAATGCAAGGATTCTTTAATATCTGCAAATCAATCAATGTAATACACCACATTAACAAATTGAAAGATAAAAACCATATGATTATCTCAATAGATGCAGAGAAAGCCTTTGACAAAATTCAACACCCATTCATGATTAAAACTCTCCAGAAAGCAGGAATAGAAGGAACATACCTCAACATAATAAAAGCTATATATGACAAACCCACAGCAAGTATCACCCTCAATGATGAAAAATTGAAAGCATTTCCCCTGAAATCAGGAACAAGACAAGGATGCCCACTCTCACCACATCTATTCAACATAGTGTTGGAAGTTTTGGCCACAGCAATCAGAGCAGAAAAAGAAGTAAAAGGAATCCAGATAGGAAAAGAAGAAGTGAAACTCTCGCTGTTTGCAGATGACATGATCCTCTACATAGAAAACCCTAAAGACTCTACCAGAAAATTACTAGAGCTAATCAATGAATATAGTAAAGTTGCAGGATATAAAATTAACACACAAAAATCCCTTGTATTCCTATATACTAACAATGAAAAAACAGAAAGAGAAATTAAGGAAACAATACCATTCACCATTGCAACAAAAATAATAAAATACTTAGGAATATATTTACCTAAAGAAACAAAAGACCTATACATAGAAAACTATAAAACACTGATGAAAGAAATCAAAGAGGCCACTTAACTTTCAAAGCCAGAATCTGAGTATCCTTCTAGATCTCTCCCTTATAGCCTACATTTAATTAATTACTAAATTCTGTTGCTTATGCCTCCTCAACATATCTTAGACTCATCTCCTTTTCTCTGTTCCTACTTTAAGCCTTAATCCAGGTCATTGTCATCAATCACTGGTGATGCAAATGACCCTCCTAACCGTTCCTCTCCTTCCACCCCTGTTCCATCTTATACAGTTGGAGTGAAACCTTTAATTCAGCAATTCTGAAATATTCTGGTCTCAGGAAACCTTTACATTCTTAAAATTTGTTGAGGGCTTTGTGTATGTGCAATGGATAGATATAGATCTAGTTACAGATATTTACTTCATTAGAAACAAAAGTGAAAAAAACACAAGAATAACACAGGAACATCAGATCAATGATGGCATCACTCAATTTGTAGCCTCTGGAAAACTCCATGGTACGTGAGAGAATGAGAGTAAGAAGAGTAAACAATGTCTTACTATTATTATGAAAATAATTTTGACCACACAAAACTCTGAAGGTTTTAGCAATATCCTGGGGCTTTGTGGACCTCGTTGTGGGAACCGCTGCTTAATCCATCCATGCCTTTGCGTCCCAGTTGCAGTCACTTTATTACCTTGCCACAGTCTTTCGGGATGGAGTCCAAAAGCTCCAGCAAGATATGTAAAATCCTTTATAATCTGGCCTCTACCCATCTCCCCAGACCCAGCTCTGGATGTCCCCATTTTGACCTCTGCGTCAGCCAGGTTGATGAGCTTGCCAGCCTCAGCACTTTCTCACTTCGCAGACTGTCCCTCCTGCTTTTCTCATGACCTGGGATGCCTTGTGTCCCTACTCATTCTTCTGAACTCAGCTTTGTCTTCAGTTTTGCCTAAAACCTTCCCTGAAAACCAGGCCCCTCCTCTGGTTTCCTTCTTTTATAACTGTTGTTTACATATGTCTCCTTCATTGGACTATAAGCTCCTTGGGTCTTTGCTGTAGCTTTCTAGTGCCAGACAGTATGAGTTCAAAAGCACTGCTATATCGTTGGATGAAAAAACAGATGTATAGTAATATAAGGCTTGTATAACTGACTTACGTATTTTTCCTTTAGATGCTTAGTAAACTGACATTATGGTTTTCTATAATATATATTAATTCACCCCTTTTGTTAAAAAAAATTCCAATTTTAAAATGCCGGTAAGGCATATACCCCAAGGAAATCATAATTGAAAAGAGAACATGTACCCCAGTGTTCACTGCAGCAAGGACATGGAAGCAACCTAGATGTCCATCAACAGATGAATGGATAAAGAAGATGTGGTCCATATATACAATGGACTATTAATCAGAAAAAAAGAAATGCATTTGAGTTAGTTCTAATGAGGTGGATGAACCTAGAGCCTACTAAACAGAGTGAAATAAGTCAGAAAGAGAAAAATAAATATCATATATTAACACATGTATGTGGAATCTAGAAAGATGGTACTGATGATCTGGTTTGCAGGGCAGCAAAGGAGACACAGACATGAAGAACAGACTTGTGGACACAGTGGGGAAGAAGGAGGGTAGGATGATTTGAGAGGGCAGCATTGAAAAATATACATTACAATATGAAAAATAGATAGCTAGCGGGAATTGCTATCTGACGCAGGGAACCCAAATCTGTGACAACCTGGAGGGGTGGGAGGGGAGGGGGGAGGTTCAAGAGGGAGGGGACATACTATACCTATGGCTGATTCATGTTGATATATGGCAGAAACCAACACAACATTGTAATGTAATTATCCTCCAATTTAAAATAAAACTTAAAAAAATAAAAACACCAATAAGATGTTAGTTGTGATGCTACTGGGTATATACTATGGACCAACTTATTTGATGGTTACAGAGAACTAACTGTCCCTGACTGAGTCTACCTTCCCCTTACCAACAAGGTAATTGGTATGGTGGGGCTAGGGCTTAAGGAGAAGCAGTTTCCAGTGTGTAACTACTTTCTTGGCTGGTAGAACTATGGAATGTTTGCCTATGGGCGATCTTTCTGTGCCACCAGTAGATTAACCTAGGGCTGGAGGAGCGAGGAGACACAATGAAAATTGCATACAAAAGCTTTTTTGCATATGTCAGTTTTTCTGGGAAGGGCATGAATAGCTTTCCCCTTTGAAAGGGCTCAAGGATTCAGAAAAGGCTCAAGGATCCCGAGAGACACTTCACAATTAATGACTTGCTTTTCAGTGAGTAATGGGCTATTTTATTTTCAATGAAAAAGTGTGAACTTAGTGCAAGATCTATCAGTATCCCAGGTCCATTTTACGATGGCATGTTTATACCTACTGTGATTCTGTGAGGATTCTGTATTGTATATGTAGAATTCTGTACTGTATGTAATGTAAACTGAGGATGTGAGTGTTTCTAAATTAGACATTTACTGTGCAAATAGACTTTAAAAATGATTAGAGGAAAATGAAGACCTAAATTTTCAGGTTAATGCTAATAAGTCACATTCAAAATAGCCTTATGCTCAAAAGATTATTTAGTAAGAACAGATTTCAGTTATTGATCAATTCTTTAGACAGATAATTTCAAAAAAACAATATTTTTCAAAAATGATGTTTTTCATTAACAATCTGATTCACCTTATTAGATATTTATTTAACTATTAATTAATTTATTAACATTAATTATTTATTGAGTATATTCAGTGTTTATTAAATATTTTATTTGCATCTTGGATATATCTTTTTTGCTAAAGATCTAATTTTCTCATTTGATAGCACAACAACATTAAATGAAAGAAGAGTATGCATCTAAAAATAAAAATGAATGGAAAAAAATGGGATCAAATGCTTTCTGTAATATTCTTTTCAGTATTTATTTATTAAAAGCCTTTATACTTTGCTTTTTCCCTCCCAGATTAGATTTCTTTACTTATTTTTTATCACCCCTTCCCACCTAAGATTTACACACTAGTTTTTATGATTGGAATATATTCTGGATTTTTTAGAACATAAAGTGTCCTTAATCAATGGCTCCTTGCTTGGATTGTTTAATATCTTTTATTTTTTTACCTATTTTGAAAGTTCACCTCAAGAAAGTCTGTTTCTTATTGAATTCCTGTTTAAAGATACATTTTCTTCTGACTGATTATTTATAGACTAGCCCCATGGCCTGTGATTCAACCTCATAAGGTCAACTGGGTTGCTTATGATTTTCAAACAACAAAAGAAGGCCATCGCCAAGATCCAAAAGGAGAAGTGGCAAAGATAATACTATAATATTTGATCTAGGAATATGTTTTGGATTTAAATTTGAATGTGAGGATGACTGGTGCTTTGAAAACTATAGTAGTAATAATAATAAAAATTTTAAAATTATACTTATTGTATGTTTATTATCTTCTAGACCTGCACTGACCAAATATGATAGCTCCTAACCACATGCAGCTACTGACCACTTGAAATGTGACCCATGCCACATGTCAAAAAAGTAATATTTTGGAGGGTTTCCCAGGTGGTGCTAGTGGTAAAGAACCTGTCTGCTATTGCAAGAGACATAAGAAATGTGAGTTCCATCCCTGGGTCAGGAAGATCCCTGGAGAAGGGCATGGCAACTCACTCCAGTAGTCTTGCCTGGAGAATCCTATGGACAGAGGAGCCTGGTGTGTTACAGTCCATAGGGTTGCAAAGAGTTGGACATGACTGAAGCAACTTAGCATGCATGCAATATTTTGGAGTTATAAGGTTAAATAAATTATATTATTAAAGCTATTTCACCTGTTTCTTTTCACTCTTTTAATGAGGCTACTAGAATATTTCAAAGTTATATAAGTGACTTACATTATATGAAGTTATATAATGTTAATTATAATAACAATATAACATAATTGTTAATATAATAATATGTAATAATATTTTTAAAATAAAATTACATAAGTGACCTTACATGAGTGATCTAGGTAGTTTATATGCATTTTAGTCTCATTTAATCCTTACAACAATCTTAAGAGGTATATATTTTTAATATTCTTATCATTCATAGAAGAAAACTGATTATTAGAGAAGTTAAATAACTATCCTAGGATTATTTATGGTAGAATCAGTACACAAACCCAATTTGTGTTATTAACCAGTAGTTTCTAAGCTTTTTGATAGCATCACTTGTCAGTTCTTTTTTGTTACCAGCAACAGCTGTGGTAACAATCCTGTGATTGAACAGGATTCTTTATTTTTTTAAGTCTTGGTTTCTTACTTTGTGATGGAGCATCTTGAAAGTCTCATTCATTTTAAAGATGTGTGGATTTAATAAATCTGATGGCTGAAATACAGGTCTGCAACAACATGTGCATCATGTGAGGAGGGGCATCACTGACTGAGTGCACTTACTAAAGCATGAGGCTCAGTTTTTTCATCCATTCATTGATTATGCAAAGTCTTTTATTGAAATTCAGCTAGTAGATTTCTGTCTCTTCTCATGTCATTAAGTTGTTCTGGCACACTAACTGGATGATGTTGCAGTTTTATATTTCAAATGGTTCCTACTAAAATTCTTCAAAAGATTTTAAAACACATTTAAAATGATGTGAGGCTTTTTAAAGGTGACACATAATTTTTATGAAGAAAAAAATGAAAATATTTCCATATGTTATTTCTTAAAATCCATATGTTTAAACATTTCCATGTTTGTCTTTCAAATGTTTCTGCTCTCATTGCTAAAAATGACACCTTTGCTTTGAAGAGACAGATTAAGTGTAATTATTTTTTTTTCAAAGTATCTGCTATGTCACATACCACTTGTCATTACAGAGAAATTTGGAAGATTTGTAACATTTGTCCTTTGTCAAAAAATGTGCAACATCTTTATGTTTGACAATTTTCTTCAGTTCTGCATTTTTCCACAGGATACCAGAGATGAAACAAATTTTATGGTTAGCAGCAGTCTTATTTTAAAGCATTAGGAAGATTTTTACCAAAGTATTGTGAAGATTCTACCAGGTTCTACTTTTTAAAAAATGTTTATACAGAATGAATTGCATTGATGACCTGATAGATTGTGCACCTGGGCTGCTCTTGTTCGTGGCATTAGTTTGACTGCAGTGAATGATTTTCGTGTCCGGTGCTTTCTCTGAAACTTGACCTTGGAAATATTTTCTTTAAAAATTCTAATTAAAAAAGTTACTCCATCACTGGTTATACTTGCTTAGATTTTCAAATAATTCACATACTATGAGCATATAGATTTTCTTGTATATCTTCTCTTTAGAGACTTATGAAAATAATTCTTCATGATTTTGTCACTGAGATGTAATTTGTGCATGAAGGGAATTAGAAAATATTTAAAACTGGATGATAATGAAAACAGATCATAGCAGTTTGGGGATACAGTTAAAGCAATGCTTAAGAGGAATTTGTAGTTTTCAATGCTTATATTAGAAAGGCATTATATTGCACATGGAACTATATTCAACATCCTATGACAAACCATAATAGAAAAGTATGTAAATGAATACATAACTGAATCATTTTGATGTATAACAGAAATTAACACAAAACTGTAAATCAACTCTACTTCAATAATTTAAATTAAAAAAAAGAAAGGAAAAGCTTAAAAATCAATTATTTACATTTCCTTGTTAAGAAGGCAGAAAAAGATGAGCAAATTAACCCAAAAGTAAGTATCAATAGAAGAAAGGAAATAATAAAACTTAAATAATGCAAACAACAGAGAGGATTAACAAAGCCAAAAGCTGTTTTTCAAAAACATCAACAAACTATTAAATTTAATTATATTAATTATTATAATTTAATAATTGTGTTAATTATTAAATTTCTAGCAAAGCTGTTCAAGAGAAAAGAGAGAAAATGCAATTACCAATATCAGGAAGGAAAGGGGATTTCACTACAGATTTTACAAACTAAAAAGAATAAGAAATAATATGAACAAGTCTATGTCAATCAACTCAACAAGTTCAATTTTTTGAAAATTATAATTTATCAAAATTAACACAAGATGTAGTAGAATTATGAACAGGCTTATATCAATCAGCTCAGTTCAGTCACTCAGTCATGTCCGACTCTTTGCGACCCCATGAATCACAGCACGCCAGGCCTCCCTGTCCATCACAAACTCACTGAGTTTACTCAAACTCACGCCCATCGAGTCAGTGATGCCATCCAGCCATCTCATCCTTTGCTGTGCTCTTCTCCTCCTGCCCCCAATCCCTCCCAGCATCAGGGTCTTTTCAAATGAGTCAACTCTTTGCATGAGGTGGCCAAAGTACTGGAGTTTCAGCTTCAGCATCAGTCCTTCCAATGAACACCCAGGACTGATCTCCTTTAGGATGGACTGGTTGGATCTCCTTGCAGTCCAAGGGACTCTCAAGAGTCTTCTCCAACACCACAGTTCAGAAGTATCAATTCTTCGGCGCTCAACTTTCCTCACAGTCCAACTCTCATATCCATACATGACCACTGGAAAAACCATAGCCTTGACCAGCCGGACCTTTGTTGGCAAAGTAATGTCTCTGCTTTTTAATATGCTATCTAGGTTGGTCATAACTTTCCTTCCAAGGAGTAAGCGTCTTTTAATTTCATGGCTGCAATCACCGTCTGCAGTGATTTTGGAGCCCAAAAAAATAAAGTCTGACAGTGTTTCCACTGTCTCCCCATCTATTTCCCATGAGGTGATGGGACCAGATGCCGTGATCTTAGTTTTCTGAATGTTAAGCTTTAAGCCAACTTTTTCACTCTCCTCTTTCACTTTCATCAAGAGGCTTTTTAGTTCCTCTTCACTTTCTGCCATAAACAATGTTAAATGTATTAACAAAAATCTCCTCGTAAAGCAAACTTCAGATCTTTGTAGTTGCACTGATGAATTTTATCAAAGAATTAGAAAGATATAATAAGCTTTGAAAAACAGAAGAAGAAAAAGAAATACTTCCTGACTAATTTATGAAGCCAGAGTAACCTTGGATACCAAAGTCAGGCAAAGATATTACAGAATACTACAAATGAAATCCCTCATAGACATAAAATCAATTTAAAATTAGCAAATCAAATCCAACAATACATATAAAATACTAGGTATGAGATATATAATATATATGAGATATATAATATATATGAGACATATTTGGGCTTCCCAGGTGGCACAGTGTTGAATAATCTGCCTGTCAATGCAAGAGACACAAAAGACACGGCTCAATCCGTGGTTTGGGAAGATCCCATGGAGAAAGAAACGACAAACTGCCCCAGTATTCTTGCCTGGAAAATTACATGAACAGAGGAGTCTGCTGGGCTGTAGTCCAGGGGTTTGCAAAGAGTCAAACATGTCTGAGTGACTGAGCATACACGCACACACACATACGCACACACACATACATACACACACATGATATATATATATATATATATATATATACACATACACGTATGTATATATATAATAATAAGCTTTGAAAAACAGAAGAAAAAGAAATACTTCCTGACTAATTTATGATATAATATATATAATATACTAATATATGTGTGTGTGTGTATAGATAGATGATGAATATAAAATGTATGACATAAATGTATGACACATTATACATATATATATATATATATAATGTATATATAAAACCATCTGGGCTTTATTCCAGGAATGATTCAAAAATCAAACAATTTTACTTACTGTATTAACAGACTAAAAGTTAAATATCATGCAATTATCTCAAATGATAGAGAAAGACCATCTGACAAAATTCAATGTTCATTTCATGATGTAAAAAAATTAACAGTCAATAAACAAGGAATAAAAGTAAACTTCCCCATCTGATAAAGTGCATTTCCAAAAAGCCTATGGTGCGCTAGTGGTAAAGAGCCCACCTGCCAACGTGGGAGATATGAAACACGAGTCTGATCCAGGGGGTCAGGAAGATCCCTGGGAGGAGGGCATGACAGCCCCCTCCTGTATTCTTTCCTGGAAAATCCTATGGACATAAGGGCCTGTCAGGCTACAGTCCATAGGGTCTCAAAGAGTCTAAAGTGACTTAGCATGCAGCACACACATAGCTAAAATAATAAAAGATGAAAGTTGAATAGTAAAAGATGAAAGTTGAATGTTTTCCCCCTTCAGATCAGGAACAAGCCAAGGATGTTTACTGTCACCATTTTTATTCTACATAATAGTAGAAATCCTAGCCAATGAATAAGGTTAAAAAAAAAAAAGAACTAAAACAAAATTGGTAAGAAAGAAATAAAACTATCCCTGTATATAAACAACATGATTTACAGAGAATTCTAAGGAAGCAACCACAATCTCAGCCACCATGACAAAGCATACTAAAACTACTATATGTTTCACAATTTAAGTCAGTATACAATTATTGTTGTTGTTCAGTCACTAAGTCATGTATGACTTTTTGTGACCCCATGGACTATAGCACACCAGGCTTCCCTGTCCTTCACTGTCTCCTGGAGTTTGCTCAAATTCATTGCCACTGAACCAGTGATGCTGTCTAACCATCTCATCCTCTGCCACTCTTCTCCTTTTGCCTTCAGTCTTTCCCCAGTGAGTCAGCTCTTCAGGTGGCCGGTGTATTGGAACTTCAGCTTTGGCATTAGTCCTTCCAATGAATATTCACGGTTGATTTCTTTTAAGATTGAGTGGTTTGATCTGCTTGCTGTCCAAGGGACTCTCAAGAGTCTTTTCCAGCACCATAATTTGAAAGCACCAATTCTTCAGTGCTAAGCCTTCTTTATGGTCAGCTCTCACATCTGTAAGTGACTGCTGGAAAAACCATAGCTCTGAGTATACCTGGAAAATCCCATAGACGGAGGAGCCTGGTGGGCTACAGTCCATGGGGTCTCGAAGGGTCAGACACGACTGAGCGACTTCACTTTCACTTTTCACTTTCATGCATTGGAGAAGGAAATGGCAACCCACTCCAGTGTTCTTGCCTGGAGAATCCCAGGGACAGAGGAGCCTTGTGGGCTGCTGTCTAAGGGGTTGCATAGAGTCGGACACGACTGAGGGGACTTAGTAGCAGCAGCAGCAGCAGCAGCAGTGAGTATACCAATCTCTGTTGGTAGAGTGATGTCTCTGCTTTTTAATACACTGTCTAGGTTTGTCATAGCTTTTCTTCCAAGGAGCAAGCATCTTTTAATTTCATGGTCACAGTCACCATCTGCAATGATTGTGGAGCACAAGAAAATAAAATCTGTCACTGCTTCTATTTTTTCCCCTTATATTTGCCATGAAATGAAGGGACTAGATGCCATGATCTTAGGTTTTTGAATGTTGAGTTTTAAGCCAGCCTTTCACTCTCCTCTTTCACTCTCATCACTAAGCCATAAAATCATCACCCCTAGAGTATGGTTTTAAGTGAACTGAAGTATAAGTATATGAAAATTTGAACTACCTGAACAGCAATTATATGGAACAGCCTAATAATGAGGGGAAGGGAAATTTGAGAAATTGAAAATTTACGTGTATCTAACATATTATTGTTGTTTGGTCGCCAAGTTGTGTCCAACTCTTTCAGCACCCCATGGACTATAGCCCGCCAGGTGCCCCAGTCCATGATAGTTCTCAGGCAAGAATACTGGAGTGAGTTGCCATTTCCTTCTCCCAGGTGTGTTCCTGGCCAGGGATTGAACCCATGTCTCCTGCATTGTCAGCCGAATTCTTTACAACTGAGACACCAGGGAAGCTTGTGTGTGTATATTCATAGACATGTAAGCAAATGACATTCAACCTACAGTTTAAATATTGTCTCTTTAGCAGAAAATTAGTTGAAGGAGAAGAGATGTGAGGAAAAAGGAAGAGAAGTTGCATAAACTGTTATTGCATGTTGATTGAATTAGAATGCTAAGTAGAGAGTTTAGGAAAGATCATGACCACCAAGACTTTCTGATTGGTTCATGACATATGAATTGTGGGACTCTATTTCTAAAGAATTGTGTGACTGCATAGATTAACCATGAATCCTAAGAAAGACTGGGTATCTACTTACTGAATATTGATATACACTAATGTATGATTTATGACTTAGTCATGTGAGTGGTTCTTTTCAATTCCTTTTTTTTTTTACATTTTTAAAAACAGCTTTATTGAGATGTAATTAATATACAAAAAAACTGCACAAATTTAATATGTATCATTTGATGAGTTTAGAGAGATAAATACATCCATAAAACCGTCACCACAATCAAGACATATCAATTACTTCTAATAGTTGCCTATGCCTCTTCTTTCTTTGTTTTGTGTATGTGCTAAGAATCTTTAACCTGAGATCTACCCTCTTAATAAATTTTTTAAGTGTGCAAACAGTGTTAAGTATAGCACGATGTTGTGTGGGCTTCCAAGGGTCTCAGTGGTAAAAAATCTACCTGCTAGTGCAGGAGACATGGGTTCCATCCCTGGGTCAAAAGGATCCCCTGGAGGAGGAAATGGCAATCCACTCCAGTATTCTTGCTTTGAAAATCCCATGATCTTTCCTGAACTCTCTGCTTAGCATTCTAACTCAATCAACATGCAATCACAGTTTGTACAACTTCTCTTCCTTTTTCCTCACACCTCTCTCCTCCAACTAATGGATGTGAGATAATATGTCATTGTGGTTTTGATTTGCATTTTCCTGATGATTAGTGATTTTGAGCACCTTTTCATATAGCTATTGGCCATTTATTTGTCTTCTTTGGAGAAACCTCTATTCAAGTCTTTAGCCCAGTTTTTGAGTTATATATAATGTTTGCTATTGTAGGAGTTCCTTATATGATTTAGTTATTAACCCTTATCTGTTTCACTTCTTTTAAAAAAGAAATTTTAGCCTTAATGTAATTCTCTATTTCAGCCTATGTATAACAGACATTGACATGAAGCTTTGGTACAAGGATTCTTGCTTTTTAAAAGATAAAAGAAATGGCACATTGTATATCGAATTAAACTGAATGATAAATTTATGGAAGCTGAGGGGAAAATCTAAAAGAGTAGATTGCTGAGGTTTTGTGAATCATTATTTTTTTCATGAAGCAGTTTATATCTAGGAACCTAGATTTGTAGCCTACTGGGTAGAATCTAGGTTTTCAGGTTGTTGGTTCTCTGAATATTTCTTCGGCCAGATGGTTCTGCAGGCTGGGTGCCATCTGACCAGGCAATGTTTGCTAGATTATTTAATTGTGTGTTTATTAAACCTTGCTCTTTCTGGCATCATATTGTACTTTTTTTTTAAAGAGTCTCCTTGGCAAACTGCTGGGTTTGGGCGGTGATTATTTTTTTAAGTATATCACTGAGGCTGCCAGAGATCACTACTTACTCTCCTCTGCTCTAGAATGCCAAAGAATAGGACTTCCTTATCTTTAGACCTCACTGTACTTCTGCAGAGATGCTTTTCATTTTTAAGCCAATCTTTCATTTTTGTGATATTTGGAGTTCTCCTTTGGAGTGATTGTCATAGGTGATCTAGTGATTGGTAATTAAATCTTGAATCGTCCTCATTGACTTGGGTTATGTTGGAGAGTAAGAAAGTTTATACCTAACAGTTGGAACTATGTCAGGACCCCATTTTCAGAAAGTGTGGTTAGGAAATTAAAAAACAAAGATCAGTATGTTAGTAGAAACTTGGGAGACTTTTTGGTCTTTTTTAGCCGGTGAAGAGGGTGAGAGACAAGCAAGATGTAATCCTAAGCCTGGCCCCAAAGCAAACAGCACAGTATTACCCAATACTCATGTCTCCCAGTAATACCCATTTATCAGGATAGTACCCACCCTGAATGGCGCAGTTAGGTATGGATTGGCAAGAGGAGACAGGAGGAGTCCATGACCATTATTTCCATTGTGTGGATGCTTGACCTCCAGGGTCTGTGTTCTGTGAGCTCTGATTATTTTGTGACTGGCCATTAGCACTGAAGGATACAAACACCATTAGTCATCTTTGCATGAGTCCCTTGACCCAGCTGGTCCACCACTCATAGATCAGCAAATGGCTCAGAAATCTAGAATTTTTAAGGCTTCCCTAGCACCTCATCTGGAGAAGGCAATGGCAACCCACTTCAGTACTCTTGCCTGGAAAATTCCATGGATGGAGGAGCCTGGTAGGCTGCAGTCCATGGGGTCATGAAGAGTCAGACACGACTGAGCGACTTCACTTTCATTTTTCACTTTCATGCATTGGAGAAGGAAATGGCAACCCACGTCAGTGTTCTTGCCTGGAGAATCCCAGGGACAGCGGAGCCTGGTGGGCTACCGTCTATGGGGTCTCACAGAGTCGGACACGACTGAAGCGACTTAGCAGCAGCAGCAGCACCTCATCTGGTAAAGAATCTGCCCACAATGCAGGAGACCCTGGTTCGATTCCTGGGTTGGGAAGATCCGACAGAGAAGTGATAGGCTACCCACTCCAGTATTCTTTGGCTTCCCTGGTGGCTCAGCTGGTAAAACATTTTTAAAGATCCTCCATAAAAGTCATGAGAAAATTCAGAAGCATTGAAGATAACATGGAGTCTGGCCCCATGTGCTTCTGTTTAACCACCAAGAATGTGTAATTGTAAAATTCCTTAATCCCAAAGCCACTGTGACTCTTTACCCCTGGTAAGTGGTCTAGGTGAGGAGTCTGGAAGTCCACCCCATTTCACTCTAAGGCTACTCCATGATATTCTGAAAATACTGGTGGCCTATACTTTTGCAGGTTTTTTGCAAGAGCAATTTCAGAGATGTTCTTCAGTGGTCAGAAAAAGAGGTATGGGTGTATTATCTTTGGAAACTGGAAGAGAGTAGTAGAGGAGCATACAGACAGGATAGGAGAAATTATTGGATGCTTCCCTGGTGACTCAATAGTAGAAAATCTACCTGCCAATGTGGGTTTGATCCCTGATCCAGGAAGATTCCACATGCCATGGACCTACTAAGCCCATGTGCCATAACTATTGAACTCTAGAACCTAGGTGCTGCAACTACTGACTCCATGTGCTGCAATTACTGAAGCCCACGCACAACAGAAGCCCACTTCTCTTATTGCTCTGCAAGAGAAGCCACAGCAAGGAAAAGCCCACACACTGCAAAGAAGAGTAGCCCCTGCTCACCCCACTTGCTGCAACTAGAGAAAAGTCTACACAGCAACAAAGAACCAGCACAGCCAAAAATAAATAAATAAAACTATATTTTTTAAAAAGATACAGAGAAGCATGAAAGAAAGAATTAATAAAACTTTAAAAAGAAAAATTATAATAATAGGAAGATGACGTATCAAAATCTAGCATCTTGATGGGCTTATTGAACTGAAATGTAAAAGTTGACTGATGATTACCATAAAAAAAAGGGGTTGTTGGCAAATTAACACAACCTTTGGGCATTTTAAAGAGGATAGAGAAACCATCATTCCACCTGCAGTTAACAACTAACTCAGAAGCAGGATTCCTTCAGTGCACTTACTTCCCCATGCATGGTTCAGAACAGAAGCAGAGAGAGAGATACCAGCCCGGGGCCATTTGAAACCAGCAGAGTATCTGTGACATGCCTGCAGAGTGACTTCACCACTCATTAAGGGAGATCCATGTGTGTGTTCTTGCCAGGTGCACATCCCTATAGAAAGCATATAATAGCTTTTTTTTTTTTTTTTGGATTTTCAGGACAATTTGTGTGTCAGTGAAGTGAGTGCTAGGTTATGATTGCTGTGAAATCCCTTGTATAAAGTGTTATTTTAATTGACCCACTTCGTGAATGTTTCAGAAGCCATTCTTTTAAGAGATTTGTTGTTTATGGATTATGTTTAAAGGAATTTTAGAACTTTTAATTGAAGGTTTGGGGTACCTCCACTGTATTGGTTATAGAATACCTTCTGTCAACCCAAAGTTGTTCTTTTCCAGTAATTCTGAATCATAAATATGGACTGGCAGAACCTAACAACAAGGAACCTGATTTAGGTAGGTGATGATTCTTTTTAAAGAATATTTTAAATGTGGGGACCTTTCAGATATTTGTTGATAATGCTCTATAGTTGCTTTGAAGTATTGTTTTGCCTAGGTAGCTTTTGATTTGTTTGTTTTTGGTTTATAGTAGTCATTGTTTTTCTTTTTAACACTATATTGGTCATCTGACCAATATGTGGTGGTCTTGTGTATTTATTTGTTCCTAGGACACTTAAGTGCCTTATATTATTAAAACACAGGTAGGTGTTTTATGGAACTGAAGTATCAATTTCACAAGCTTTAGTGTATAAGGTAATGGTATAACATGATGGATAAGAGTGTTGATTCTGGAGTCAGCCTTCTTGAGTCAAACCACAGCTTCCCTTCTTACTAGGTATGTCCTTGGGCAAGCTGGTTAATCTTTCTAGTTTTTGGTTTCCTCATTGTTAAATGGGGATATCAAAGAGCATCTACCTTATAGGGTTGTTGTGAAGATTAAAGGAAGTAATATACTTAATACAAGGACCCAGAATACAGTAAGTATTCAATAAACTTTTATTATTTCATCTATTAATGTTCTCAAAGCTTGAGAAATGGTACCTGCCCCTAAAGTTAATTCTTCCTTTTCTGGTTACTGCATTTCTTTTAAGGAAGTGACACAAAACAATCAGTCTTCTAGACTAGTTCCTCCTTTCTATATAGATAACTTTTTTGTTTATAACAATCAAATTTGTATATAGACAGAGTTGATGATATCAGACATGGAAACAGTTGATTTCATTTTTTTATATGCCTTTTAAAAAGAGAGTTTTGCATATTGTAACACTGCCCTAATTTTTCAAATTCCACCTCACTTACTATCTCTCCTGCATGTTAGTAGCAAAGGAGAGAACGAAGACCATTTTTTTCTGTCCTTTGATTTAATCTAAGCCTCTTGACACTGTGAGCAGGATATTTCATCTTCTGCATCTTCATCATCTAATGAAAGTCTAGTGTTATATGATATTGTTTTAATCACCAAGAAGGTTTATTAGTGCCTTCTCAGAGGGACACAGGGATTGGACAAAGCTGGATATTTATTTCGTAAAATGCCTTTTAGGTCAGTTTCTATGAATTTTTCCTCAAGAGGACTGGAATTATCCCAGAAATGAAAAAAATTATTTGGACTTGAAAAGTAATCTTCAGTAGAAATTGACTTAAGGGAAATCAGTTCTGTTTGTGTTTTCTGCTTTCTAATCACTTAGAATGATACCTTGTGTTATAGAAGGGAGGGGGCAGGTGGAAAAGCAGATTAAAAACCAAATCAGTGAAGATGTGGCCACCAGAAGATCACACTGAGTGTTCTATTTTCTTTCTGTATCTATAAACCCTTTCAATAGAAAGATTCTTCATCAGAGCTATTCATAGATGACAGTTTTATTTGGCATGCATATCATATTTAGATCTTCACATCTTAAGTGTTTAATTTTTTTTCAAATTTAATCAACTGTTTTTTAAGCTATCAGTTACAAGATAGCATGCATTCCTCTGACTGGTTAATAGTAATAGATAAATAAGTTCTTAACTTTAGGAGATTATTAGTTTTCAGACACAAAGCTGTCATATTATGAGCAGTATTGAAATCTGTAGCTGTTATTTTGCATCTGGGTTCTGATTACAACTTTATAGTATGTGTTGTCCTTTTTCTACAACTTTTTCTAATGTGTTATGTTGATGTAATTGAATACCAAATTGCATCTGAGCTTGGCTCTCAGAGTGCAGAGTGTGAGGACTTGACCATATTGTGGAGATAAACACTAGGGGAAAAACCACATTCTTTCTCTAAAACATCTGATGATAACTTTAATCAGCAGTGAAAGAAAGTTTCACTCCCCAGTTTTCTTTGGGATTCATTCTATAAATAATGAATTTAAAAGGAGAATGCTTTCTCTAACTGGTCAATCAAACTACTATTTAAAAAAAAAATTATTGAAGTTTTTGGTCTTCCCTGTAGCTCAAACAGTAAAGAATCTGGTCTGCAATGCAGGAGACCTGGGTTCGATCCCTGGGTTGGGAAGATCCTCTGGAGAAGGGAATGGCAATCCACTCCAGTATTCTTGCCTGGAGAAGCCCATGGACAGAGGAGCCTGGTGGGCTACAGTCCATGGGATCACAAAGAGTTGGACACGACTGAGTGACTAACACTACACTGTAGTTGATTTAGTTTCATGTATATAGCAAAGTGGTTAAGTTTTATTTGTGTATATATATATATATATGTATATATATATAACTATAATATGTGATATATGTTTATTCTTTTTAAATTCTTTCCACTATAGGTTATTATAAGATGTTGAATATAGCTCTCTGTACTATACAGTAGGTCCTTTTCAGTTTTACCTATTTTATATATAGTAGTGCGTGCTCAGTTGCTCAGTCACGTCTGACTCTTTGCAACCCAATGGATTGTAACCCACCAGGCTCCTCTGTCCATGGGAGTTTCCAGGCAAGAATACTAGAGTGAGTTGCCATTTCCTACTCCAGGGGATCTTCCTGACCCAGGGATCAAACCCATATCTCTTGTGTCTCCTGCATTGGCAAGGCAGATTCTTTACCACTAAGGCATCTTGGAAGCCCATATATATAGCAGTATATATATTATAATCCTAAACTCCTAATTTATCCCTCCCTCCTTCCCTTTTGGGAACCATAAATTTGTTTTCTATGCCTTTGAGTCTGTTTCTGGTTTGTAAATAAGTTTGTTTGTGTCATTTTTTTTTCAGATTATCAAAACACTTACTGAACTAGATGAGAGAATCAAACAATTATAAGTTTCTCACCTTCCAGACTTTTTTCATCTAATTGATAATACAAGTGAAAAAGCCAGTTAGGCTATATATAAGTCAAGGCCAAAAATAGTCTCTAAATCTTTAAGTCCGGTGGCATTTGCTTACTACTGCTTTCTCTAGCTTTCAGGCATGTTTATCACCAATGCCTGCTCCTCATTTGGGGAACCCTAGGCTGACAATCTCTTACCTTTCTCACTTCTGTGTTTCCTAAATAGAGATTTCATCAAGGTTCATATCTTAGGCATTTTTCAATTCTCCCTGAAACAAACATTTGTTTTTATAAAAATGCTTTAAAAACATTACTTTATACTTTTTTCTTTTTTCTATCAGTCAATTTAGATAAATGAAAGTATCCACTTACCTGGAAGTAAAAGTTTGGGACACATGTATGATATTAAGTTGAACCATATAAAATTACTATTTTTGTAAGTCAGGAGTGGTCAAATACTGGCAGTTTCCTCTTTTTCTCTTATATTTTATTTGTTTGTCTCCCACTATGTAGGAAATCCATCTTCTGCTGTATAAGTTGAGATATGATTTACCTTTAGGCTTTCCAATTCATGGTGATGAAAAAATTCTCATTTTCAGCTAAATTGATTTACTTTGATTTTATATTTTCCTCCTCAAGACATGTGGGTAACTTCCATTATCATTAATATGGTACAAATATTGCAAAGGAAGGTGGCATCCTTGGGTTCTTTCTCAGTAAAATAATTTATTGGGATCACAGTCTTAACTGGTAGACCTTTTTTTCTCCTAAAAAGTATTGAATAGTGAAAATGACAGGGAAATTCTTTTCCTTCTTTTACTTTACTTCAGAATATAGTTTATTCATTCCTGTCTGCAGTGCCAGAATTAGAAATAACTGTAGCCAGATTTCAAGGTCTCATCCTGTAGCAGGTTCATCTCGCTCCTTGGCAGGCACAGACAGTGCTTTATATGATGACTCTATAATTACTCAGTTTTGGTAAACACATATTATTTAGCCAATACAGCAGAATGGCTCCTTCAGAGCCATTACATTGCAGTTCATCAAGTAAATAGTGATTTCGCCATTTTCATGAAAAATGTGTGTTATTTTGTTGATAGCCTGTCAATCCACAGCATTCAGTTAATTCCCTATCACCCTTTATGAATATTTTGGAACCTGTTTTTGAAAACCATCCTTGTACTAAATGAACATTGTACAAGGCTCTGTTTCAATGTAAAAGATCACTTAGTGTGATTGTTTTTATAGATATTTCTATTATGAATCTCTCAGTGTCAAAGATACCAGGACACAGTGCTCAGACTATTAATGTGAATTGCTTTGATAGAAAAGAAAATGGCTTTGATTGCCTTTAAAGAATGGGAAGAAATGATTTGATAATGTTTAGGCCCTAACAATTTTTATTTGATCATTTAAATTTGAAATAACTTAATGACAGAAGTGGGGGCTTCACTGATGGCTCAGCAGGTAAAGAATCTGCCTGCAATGCAGGAGATGCAGGAGACATGTGTTTGATCCCTGGATGGGGAAGATCCCTGGCTTCCTGGGGAGACAAATGTGAAGAAGTAAATTTCAGAACTCAGAATTCCATGGAGACAGTGGTGAGGAATCTGTGCTCATTTGTTTTTGTAGTGATGCATCATGTGAGGATTTCTAACAAAGCCATGCATTAGGATATACAAGGAATCCCTGCCCAATGTAATTACTTTTTTTCCCCCCTGAGAGCCAAAAATAACTGCCCTGCCACACTGTGCTGCTGGGCTTTGATGGAAAATGTCACACTGTTTCTTGTTTCTTCCCCTGATGGCATAATACATATATGGAGTACAGGTGTGACAATCTCAGTATATTTAGCAAGTCTCTGCAGGTTCAGAAGTGGGGAATTAGAACCGGATCATTTAAGGATTCTGAAATGGAATCCCATAAGTCACATCAGCCCTTGCTGCATTCAATAACTCTATGAGACAGGGCAAAGAATAAGATTTTTATTGCTCTTCACATTTGTGGTTCATGGTATCTCAATGTATCTTTTTAGGCCTTAGTGCGAGGGTTTACCTTGATCCATTTACATTTCCAAGGAAAGTACTTCAGTCCATCTTGCTAATCCATGTGTGATTTAATCAGGGTGGAAAACTGAGTTTGAGGACAAAGAGCATCTCTCTGTGGTGCTTTCCCATCATCCCTTTCAGTGATAATGGCCTCAAACTCGGCTTTATCTCTCCAGCTAGTGAGTCTGGGCTCTTTTTCCTAAGAATGTGAAATGTCAGTAACATTTTCTGTCTCGGATGACCACTTGCTTGGCTGTCTGCTTGAAGTCTCTTGGTAGGTGCATATGAGGAGGCTAGTTTCTTCACATTCAGCTGCTTCCTTCAGTTCATACAACTTTCTGGTTTTGTATTTTCATCCCTCATTTGAGTGGAAATATTCAAGGAAAAGGGGCAAAAGAAAACCCCCTCATGATGGATGGATACCTTAAGGCAATTAAATTTCTGTTTGTTTCCTCAGAAACATCTGTAGTCTTCTGAGTTTTCCTGAAGCTCTGAGGGGAAAAAAAATCACCTGAACCTATTTGAGATATCTAGAGAGTAGGGTGAGGCAGAAAAGAAAGAAAAAAGATGTTCTGCTTATGGAGTTTAGCATCAAAAGTGCTATCCTTGAGGTTAAAATACACTTCCTGACTTACAGATTTTAAATAATGTCTTTAAAAAGCAGTTTATGGAAACGAAGTCAACCTTCTCAAAAGGAACAGAGAGAAAAGGAATGGCCTCTGACTCTGTGTTTGCCCTCATGACTTCCCTGAGAATGTCCTGTCTCCATTCTGCAGTGAGCTCTTTCTCTGCCCGCACCCCTCTCTGAAAAGCCTTTACTAAACTGAAGAGACAAAGTAGAGTGGAAATGATAAGATCAGGCTCCTATAAACCCACTACTTCTTTGCTTCACGTGTCTATCCAGGGCAGGTTCTCAGAGGTGGAGGGCTTATAATAGGAAAACCAGAGCCCATAACTCCTTCTTAAAATCCAGTGGGACTAGGTCCAGAGAGAACTGAAAGTGGAATTGAAATTTTAGATTTTCTTTTTCTAGATAGCATATGTATTGCAATGGCTCATTATTTTTTTCATGGAGAATGTCAGGGAGAGTGTCTTATGACTCATACACTTTAGAATGTCTTCCTGGTGATAAGCTGGCAAGACTGGAAACTGTACTTGGCTTCCATGTTCCAAGTTAAGATAACTGAAGGAATTGGAGTCAGTAAGGCAAGCCCATCAATTATAAATTCATTTAAGCATATCTAATCTTTAAAGTACTAGGGTATGAATAGGGAAGGAAAAATGTCTTTCTGCTTTGTTGGTGATAAAGAATATTTTTTTCTGTTTGTTTTCTAATGCAATGGATTTTTCTGATTTTAAAAGTACTATATTTATGAAAGCAAACAATATAGAAAAAGTGAGAAAAATAAAAATTAGTAATCATTTTATTGATGGATAAGTGTTTAATCAAAACACTTTGATTAAAGTGTCTGTTTTTTTATGCCTGAATATATATGATAAAATTGGTTTTAGAATATATATTCTATATTTAAAATATTTTTATTGTGTTGGCAAAAATGATGATGCTCATTGTTTAACATTTTCAAATAATATAGTCAAATATGAAAGAAAGTAAAAATCTTCCTATAAGTATCACCCAGAAATAGCCGCTGTTAACATTTTGGTGTTCTTTCCTTAGAATCCTCCCCCATTCATGTGTAGGTATGAATTGATTTATGTGACTTTCCACAAGTGGGATCTGCTTATTTAACTCAAAGTGTAACAAGGCAACTTCTCACCTCAAGTATCAGTTTTAATGGATGCATTATATTTTAATCAACAGGTGGGGAATTTTAATTTACCGTGACACTATTGATGTACATTTAAGTCGTTTATAGTTTTCATGGTGTGGTACAGTAGGCATCCTTGTACCTTTTTTGTTAAAGCTCATTCTTTCTTCTATTTTCTTTTTTAGATTCTTTCCCTTTATAGGTTATTACAAAATATTGGCTTAGTTTCCTGTGCCAGACAAGTTGGTCCTTGCTATCTACTTTATATGTGTAGACACATATACAGACACAGTAATATGTGTCTGTTCATCCCAAACTCCTAATTTATCCCTTGCTTCTCCCTCCCTTTGCCCTTTGGTAATCATATGTTTGTTTTCTATGTTTGTGAGTTTATTTCTGTTTTGTAAATAAGTTCATTTGTATCATTTACTTTTAGATTCCACACATAAGTCATATATGATATTTATTTTTCTCTGATTTGTTTCACTTAGTATGATCATCTCCAAGTCCATCCCTGTGGCTGCAAATGGCATTATTTCATTTGGTTTTGTGGCTGAGTAACATTCCCTTATACATATGTACCACGTGTTCTTTATCCATTCCTCTGTCGGTAAACATTTTGGTTGCTTCCATGTCTTGGCTACTGTAAATAGTGTCACTATGAACATTGAGGTGCATGTATCTTTTAGAGTTATTGTCTTTTCTGGATCATGTCCAGGAGTGGGATTGCTGGATCGTGCTAGTTCTATTTTTAGTTTTTGAAGGAGCCTCCACAATATTCTCCATAGTGGTTGTACCAATGTATATTCACACCAACAGAGTAGGAGGATTTGTACCTTTTTTTAATATGTAAAAGTTATTTATTTAGTAGATATTAACCTTGCATTTGTCATATGCATTTCAAATACATTTTTGGTTTGTAATTTGCCTTGAAAACTTACTTAATAGAGCCTTTGCAGTTGCCTGGCTCTTGATCTAAATAAGACTTGCTTACATAAGAGAAGAATTGCACTGGATCAGCTAAATAGGCAAGGAAGACTTTATTCAAGACTGTTGCAGTATGGCAGAGAGATTGAACTCAACTTCACTGAAACAAAAGGTGGTGAATTTAAGCACTAGAATGAACTAGTGGAAAAGTACTGGAGGACTTCTGGGATGAGAGGAGTTAGACACTGTGATTCAGGCCATATGTGTTTGCTAATTGGTGCTTTTTTATGTTAGGCTCCTGCACTCCCACAGAGACTGGGAGATGGGGGTGGTATCTTTCCTGATGATTACATTTTGAAGGGATGGCTCCCAGGCCCTTGAGATAGATGTTCCTGCATTGTAGAAGACTTCACATCTCATAGGGGCAGAAAAAAAAATTCACAATTGCAAGTTTTCTAGAGTAGATGCCCTAAGAAAAGGGAAGTTTAAAGGGCCTAACATCAGGAAGAAAACTGTCTAATGGTTAGTAAAGCTGAGGGGGCTGTTAAGACTGTCTTGGTTGGTAACACCCATCGCAGGCCTAAGGAAGGTGATCAGGAAAGAGATAGGGGTAAGATGAATAGCTTTGACTCTTCCATTTACTGGTTTAAGTACTTCTCAGGCAGAAGCTAGGACTGAAATTCATGTCATATATGTACGAATGGTTGCTGAGGAAAAAGGAAGATGGTGAGGAGGGGTATCACTCAGACAACTGTTATAGTCATACCCATTGCTTATCCTCTGAAACCCTCCACCAAGGTCAAGTTGCGGTAAATAAAGCAAGCAGTCAAAAGCTATCTTGTAAGATTGGTTCTAACCACTGAGAAATGAGAACTGTTACGGTCCTTGGGCACTCAGAACAGGGATTCTGCTAGTTTCTAGTCAGTTACTGTATCCTCATCTGCCTCGCATTGTAGGTGTCAGAGGTATGCGTAACATAGTGAAAAGCCCGAGTCCTGAGACATGCAGGCCTAAGTTCTGGTCACAGCTCTGTTATTAGTATCCTGTAGACAAGTCATTTAACCTCTGTGAGGCTCAGTGTCCTTCCCAGTAAAATGAAGATAATAGTTTTATTCAAGACTTTTAGAGTAATTCAGTGGGATCTTGTATGTAGAATGCCTGGCCCAGATCCCTCACATAGAATGAGCTCAAATAATTATTGTTTCCTTCCTATTCTGTTGCCTCCCCAACCCATTAATGCCATCCCACTGCTTTGATGAAAAGACATGAGGGGCATAATTGCCTAACTGTTCTATTCTTTAATTCCTCTATTGTCCAGCTATATATGCATAAATTATGTGGAAACCCTACCCTTTGGTGTCATGGTCTAGTCTATGCTGTGTGAATGATGAATGAAAAGGAAATGAGGTGTGTAACCTGCTTCTTACATCTTATCTTATTAGGTGGGATGAGTTAGCTGATCTCTTCCTTGTGCCTCTGTCATTTTCCCTCAGAGCCTCCTCAGTGATTTTCCTTTATAGTTTCATTTAATCTTAATCTGCAAACTAGGTGTGGATTGCAACTTTTCACTTCATCATCATTACCAGCATTGACTATAGGCAGCCCTGTTCACCAAAAATGGATTTTGTGATTTAAAAATGCACAATTATTATCATTTTTATTTTAATGAGTTACTGGTGATGAAGGAAATTAATTGAGTCACAGAATGCTTATCTCAGATCTATAATGTGCACATTAGTTGATTCACAACTAATTGAAAAGTTTATGATCTGAAAATTCAGTGTATGGCAAGCACTTCCAAATCTAAAACTCAATTCACAAAAAAGAAGGACTGAGAATTTGAATTTTATGTATTAATGGTAATTTCTCTCAAACTGCTAAGAATTAGCAGCTCAAGATAATGACCAAGTATACTTCTTATAAGATTGTTCAAATATTTAGCTTATTTGTAAGAAAAAGAAATTCAAAAAGTCAGAGCAACCTCTATTTTCATAAATTATTATATGTATTATTTTGATAATTATTTTATATTTTAAGTGTTCACAATGGGAATTTAGTTGATTATGAAGATTTTGGTTTCATTTTTGTTTTCTGTTGTCCAACAGAGCATGGAGTTTCTAAGTGCCAGGAACACTCTTGTTATCTATGTTTGTTAGTGCAATTAGAGTCACTTTTTAGTGAGTTAACTATTACAGTTCTGTATATATAAATGAACATTATCTTTTGCAATTTTATTTACTCTATTAGTAAAGAATAATATAAACATGCATATACATTTAATTTATAAAGTTGTATTTATACAATGTGCCACTTTAAGTATTTGTAAGCTCAAAAATTATGATGGAATAGTTAACTCAAAATGGAGCTATTAAGATGCTCTCAGAAAAACTTTATGTTTACCTGAAAGATTGAAGGGTGGAAGGGGATAATGCATAGATAAAGGACTAATGGTATATACCTTTAATAATACATTTACAAAATTGAAATAGTAGTGAAATATATGTGTGTTCAGACTGCAGTTTCAAAAATAAAAAAATCCAGTATTAACAACTAAGTTGTGAGATGTTGCCAAAGATCTGGAAAGAAATATACAGTGGCTTCACATTTAGGCTTTAAATACTTTATGATTGTTTTCAACTTTATCACCAACTCAGTTTTAAAGGGTCTCTGTTCTGCTGTATTTTAAAAACCCTGTGTTCTGTTATTGGCCTGTTTGCTCTCAGCTAGCCTGTGCTCTTCTCGGTCCCAGAACTCAGATTGTGTCGCTCATATCTTGTTATCAGTGGGCTTTCCATGAGGTTCTGCTAATTAAAGACATTGTTAGGAGATGGGGAGATAGAGAGAGGGGAGGATTTCTAACAGTACAGGAGGGGTAACAGCATCGTGGCCTTGGCCACAGGGGTGAGGGGTTGTCTAGGCAGCAGATTCCTGGGCTCCTGCACCCATAACCAAGCTGCAGGGATAGCCGGAAACATACCACATGGAGCCCTGGCCCCAAGGATGTTCCTGTTTCTCCAGCCCTGGGCAGCAGTTAATCTTTGAGCAACTTAACCTTGTCTGCTTTGGCTTCTAAGATGCTTCCAACAACAGCATAACCAAATATTAAATTTCTTCTTTTAAAAATATATAGAGTGGTTCCTGTTTTCAGATCAGTTCATAATGTGCTGTGTTCAGCCCCACATTTAAGTACCACTTGTTACTTCTTAATGTGTCCAAATCCTAGTATGCTAAGTAGTATTTTATGTATGCTAAGTGAATTTTACCAGAAGTAACAGATTTAAACCCGAAATAAAATTACAACCTTGGCTTTATTCATAAGGTTTCACTCTGAGTCTTCTTCAAAGAAGCCTATAACAAAATGGAGTGGGCAGAAATATTGGTTGGAGGAGATCAAAATTCTTACAAACAGCCACCATTGACCATCTAAAGAATACTTTAATGTTTGGCTGTGAAGAGTGTAGAAGGCAAGAATTTATAGGGATCCAAGTACTTTTATAGCTGATTTGACCCATCTTATTCCTGGCTATATCACATCACCCCCAAGCTATAGCCTTGACAAGTGGGAGAAAGAGAAGTGTCCCATTGATGACAGGTACTAGAGAGGAGATAAGTAGCTAGGGGGTGATATACTTGTCTTTTTGTTCCAGAATTAATCATGGAATCTAACATTGGAGCAAGGTATCCTCCTTTTTGCATATTATTTTCCAGGGACATGTTAACTTTAATTTTAAAGAAGAATTCATCTTTATCGCTCAAACAGATTTACCAAAAAACTGCATCAGTGATACCTTTACCTAACAATAATTGACATATTTGCAAATTGATATCTCTTTAACTATGGCTATCAAGAGTATGCAAAAACAAACAAACAAAAAAATTCCTAGTGTAAATACAATAGTTAGGACATGGAAGCAACCTAGATGTCTATCAGCAGAGGAATGGATAAAGAAGTTGTAGTACATATACACAATGGACTATTACTCAGCTATTAAAAGTAATGCATTTGAGTCAGTTCTAATGAGGTAGATGAACCTAGAGCCTATTATACAAAATGAAGTAATTCAGAAAGAGAAAGACAAATATTGTATATTAACACATATATATGGAGTTTAGAAAGATGGTACTGATGAACCAATTTTCAGGGCAGCAGTGGAGACACAGACATAGAGAAGAGACTTGTGGACCCAGAAAGGAGAAGAAAAAGGTGGGACAAATGGAGAGGGTAGTATGGAAGCATGTACATTACCATATGTTAAATAGATAGCCAGTGGGTATTTGCCATACGACTCAGGGAGCTCAAACCCACGCCCTGTGAAAACCTAGAGGAGTGGGATGGGATGGGGGGGTGGGGGCGGGAAGGACATCCAAGAGGGAAGGGACATATATATATACACCTATGGATAATTCATGTTGATGTATGGCAGAAATCAACACAATATTGTGAAGCAGTTACCCTTCAATTAAAAAAAAATTCCTAGTGCTGTTGGAAATTGTAGGTATGTTTCTGATTTCAGCCTACTAAAAACATGGTTTTGGGGGATTTCCTAGAGGTTAGGGATCCATTGCATTTCATCTGAACTGCAGAAGCTCATCACATTAATGTGTTTTTAGACAGAACTTACATCTTTGTCCTTCCTCAGGAAAGCAGGAAATGTCAACATTGGAAACAAGAAATAAGTGGACTGTGTTACCATGCTTCAGACAACTGTGGGCACGTCTTAGTCCAATCAGGCTGCCCTGACAAAATACCACTGACAGAGTGGCTTATAAACAACAGAAACTAATTTCTCACATTTCTGGAGGCTGAGAAGTTTAAAGTCAAGGCACTGGTCCCACGTTTGGTGAGGATCAGCTTCCTGATTTATGATGGTGTCTTCTCACTGTGTCTTCACAGGGCAGAAGGGGAGAAGGAGCTCAGTGAGGTCTCTTTAATAAGAGCACTAATCCTACTCACGAGGGCTTCGCCCTCATAATTGAATCACCTTTCCAAGGCCCTACCTCCTCCTAATACCATCAACTTGGGAGGTTAAGATTTCAATATATGAATGGGGGGAGACACAAACATTTATTCTGTAGCATTACACTAATGCTACTACTGGACTTCCCAGGTGGCTCAGTGGTAAACAATCTGCCGGCCAAGCAGGAAACACAGGTTTGATCCCTGGGTCGGGAAGATCCCTTGGAGAAGGAAATGGCAACCCACTCCAGTATTCTTGCCTAGGAAATCCTAAGGACAGAAGAACGTGGAGGGCTACATTCCATGGGGTTGCAAAGAGTTGGACATGACCTAGCGACTAAACCACCACCACCAATGCTACTACTAAAAATACCTAGGTAATTTGGGAACAATCTGCTCTTCCATTGCTAAAAAGCAACTGTTGTGTTTTTTTGCAAAGTCTTCAGAGTCTGGTTGAGTGCCCATGGTGTTGTCAACTCTTGTTCAGTCATAGCTCTGCTAGTATTTCCATCAGTTCTACTTGATTAAAGCAAACTGGCTTTTATGTTGTTGTTTTGTTGTTGGGTCAAGACTTTATGGATAAGTGGAACTGGATGTTTGACCTAGCTCTAATTCCTGTCTATGGATTAGAAAGGACTTTAGCTGGAGTTAAAAATCTTCTGATGAGAATCAAGCAAAACCATGTTTTAGGACTCCACATGTTCCAACAGCATAGCATTTACCCAGAATTATCATCTGAGTTTTGGATCCTATTTCCGTTTTTTTGTTTCTCAAGAATTGTATATCTGATGCTCTCTTTTAATTCTACCTCCCTCCCTCTAGGATGCTCACTGCAGTAGGAATAAACCATCCTAATGATTCTCCAATGGTCACCTCCATTATTAATATCACCACACACATCAGTGCCCCTCTTTCCTAACATTTTGTATAGAATTAATTATTTTTATTTTTGTACTTGTATCTGTGAAGTCCAGTGGTATCTAAAGTTAGTTGTAAGTCAGGATAAAGGCAGTGACTTGTTCTTTGTTGGTGTCAATAAGATTCATTGTAAAAATGCCAGGGAAGTCATTTCTTGCCCTTACTGTCTCACATGGTTGGTGTGATGGTCAAGCAAGAGTAAATAGGATGCACTTAGGATTGGGAAAAGGACAAAAATCTTTAGCTTAACTCACATTTCTGCCACTCAATGACATGGGGTCTCCTTGAGTATCTATTGCTTCCATGGTCAAACAGGAGTGAAAATAATTCCTACTTGTCTATTTCACAAAACTGTATTAGGAGCAAATGAGATAGGGTATATGAATATAGTTTATATTAATACACTGTAAAGTGCTAAAAATTCAGGTTATACAGGCTTATCTCTGTTCAGAAAAAAAGTGGCAAATTAACTGTGTGGAGCTAACCCATTTCATTATCCCTGTATTAGATTGTGCTGCATGACAAACAAGCCATCTTCTGTTATTTGGCAGATGGCATTAGATGCATATCCAATTTAATAATGTTTCTTGGGTTGATTTCTCCTCACCCAATCAAGAAATTAGATGCATTTGGACAGGAGCATATTTGAGAAGGGACAGACTGAAAACATAGATTGGCAATAATTGAGAGTTTGCATTGAGCAAATTATCGATTTGGACACCAAGTCATTTGGTTTCTTTCTTTCCTCTTCCCTTTCCTTCTCCCTGCTTTATGTTCTTCTTCCTCCTCTCTGTCTCCCTGCCCTGCCACTGTCTCTCTTTTTCTCTTCTCCAGATTGTTTACGATTTCTTTCACTGGTAGACTGACCCATGAATCTCCTTAGTGTTCAGTGTTTTTGTTTTCCTGTAACATTAGCCGTAGAGGGCAGGTCTTTGTCCAACTTTCACCCAGGAGAGATGGCTTTGTTGGTTTTCGGTGTACTTGAGATATTTTAAAGAGAAGAATTTAGTATAGAGACTTAGGTGTTTACAAAATTATCAGAAGAGCTGGAGGAGCAGAAATCAACTGGACAATTGATTTTGAGGTTAAAATACCATAGCTGCAACACAGAGGTCAAGAAGTACAGCTGCTCTCCTACCCTACCTGCTCCCTTCCTCAATTGTCTGACACCCTTGAAGCTGTGGAATATGAAATCCAGTTCCTGAGGTTTTAATGACCTTTGTTGCCAGCAAAGGCATCTCGTTGGCAGAATATATATTGCATCCAAAACCTACCTTCTAAGGAGTCTAGAAATGTACTTTTTAACTTCCTACCTTCTTTAAGAATGGGGTGAAAATGGAAGCTATTGGCAATAGCTTCAGCTTGGGAGGCTGGCTGGCTTATATTACCAGGTCATCCTGAAATTTTCAGAAACAAAGAGGGGGAAATAGTGACTTTAAGTTATATATTAAAAAAAAAAACAAGCAATAATATGGATGCATCATTTGCACTCTTATGAGTTGAGAGCAAAGATGTGAAGATCTGCTCTCAGATTGAGAGATGTATAGGCATGTTTCAACATGGAGCAGTTTCCATGGAGAATGACAAATTCCCAAGGTAGGGAGGGCTTGTCAAAACATTTCCTAACTTTAACCATTGAGGTGCTTCCCAGGAAAGAGAACTTTGATTCACTTAGCTCTCCTGTCATTCATTCCATGAGAGATTCCAACTTAACGAGCTCACATCAAACCTTTGCCCTCTGGACATAGGGATGGTTTGATCTAACTTCTGGTCACTGGAGTAAATAAAGTGAGTGTCGACAGCTTCAGAACAGATGGATTAATGTCAGAAATGGCTGCTGCAGATCCTTGTAAGTGCTGTGTAGAAATAGAGAAGCAGGGGAGCTCAAAGCAGACCTCCATTCTGTCCCCAGCTCATCAGCACTGTTTTATTCAAGTAGACAAAGGCTAGGATCCTTTTAAACCCCTGCCACCTTTTGTGCCCCGTCGTGTGAAATCAGCGTGTCTGATGATATAGCTTTTCAGCACTGTGCAGGGAGCTTCATTTTGTATTTCCTGGGACACGGTAATTGGAAGTGGTGCCGAACTGGGTTTTGTTTACTTGTATCCTAGTGAATTAGCTTATTTTTTCTTCATTTGGCTCCTTCCCAAATAAATAGCCTATTAACTATTCTTAGTATTATTTACGAGGGTTCAAATAGCTCATAAAACTTGGTATAAATCTTCTCCAAAGGCTGGTCATGTGACTGAGATACACATTAACTGAAAATTTGCATTTTCCGTCAGTTTTCCTGCCTATCCTATTTGAATTTAGCTCTTGAAGATTTCCAGTATTCCTGATGTTACCCCCTTCTAAATTACCTTTAACAGTGATAGAACTCCGTTCCCTAATAGTAAACATTAAATTTTGTTTCTTGTTTTTGAGAAGCCCATAAAAAAATGGTTATCAGAGAAACTTTAACCAACTCAAATCAATGTAGCACTTTTTGTTGACATTGATTAGAGAAAGGTGACATTTCTTAACTTTGTGAGCACAAATGAGGTACAATCCATATCCTATATGTGAGATGAATAATGTACGAGTATCTATCCCTAATCTGGCATTCCCTTTGAGCACAATTATAGCACAGTTATGGAAAAGTGTAGTGAAGTAAGTGGCTGTACACTCTGAGAATGCCCACACCCCAGGTGAGGGCCCTGTGTGGGGTCAAGGGTTAGATTAGCGCATACATTGCTTTGTGCTTCTTTTTGAAAGGAGAACAGTTGATAAGAGGTTGAAGAATGGACAAGCTGGGAGATACTGAGAAAAGGATAAAGTGTATATTGTTGGCTTTTTTCCTCTCTCTGTTGTTAGTGTCTGTCCCCATATTTTCAAAAGCAGAAAAGGAAAAATGATCAATTACAGTAGTATTCTTAGCCAGAATTGGCCTTTGTTGATAATTCCATGCCATGTCTCTTGCAGGATTATTCTGAATTTGAGAAAATGAACTGTTTCACAAATGGGTTAATCCGTATTGATCCTCTTATTTTTATTTCACTCTTTGTAAGCCTCTATTTCCCACATGATCTCATTCATATAACATACTGTGTATAAAACAAGATTTCGAAGTGTTTTAACCTTGACTGGGCAAGCAACTTATCTTTGTGACCTTCTCCATGCCTGACCTGGGAACAGTCCCAACATGCTGCATTTACCCAACACCTTAAGTGCTCACTTTGTGCAATCACAAACCTCACTACAAATGCTAATTTGATGAATTCTGATAACAACCCTATTACTCTCTGTTGTACAGATAAGAAAACTGAGGAACAAAGAAAGTAGGGAACTTGATCAGGGTCACATAGCGAAAGGACACTTATTATATTCTCCTCACTGGTGCTTTCTCTTCACAGCCATCTCTCTGGCTTTTCCATCTCTTCCATTTCATCCCAGCCATCATTTCCATAATCTAATTTCTGGTGGGATCTTTTTGTCCAGTCTACGTGTCACAGCCAGAATACTGCCTCCCCATCAGTTCCCAACCCAGTTAACAGAGTAATTATTTCTACCCTTTGCCTGTTAAAGCTTTCTCAGTTTCAAGTAAGTCCAAGAAATCTCAGCTTTTCTACAAAGACATCTGTCAGCAATAAGAAGACAGTTTTTCTTTATAAACATCAAGGTCCCACAGTTTTCTCATTCGTTGTATTCCTGGCACATGATCATTATGCTATACACAATAAGACGATTACGTACTTCTTTCTAGAGGATATGCCTGATTATTTTGATTTATTTTCTATGTGTTTTTATTAATTGTCTGCTGGACTCTAGAAGTCAGGAATAGTCTTTGTAATTCACTTCAGAGCGTCCCATGGAATAGTCTGAATACACATCTCTGATGGCAATGGTAATAGTTATCGACGATGACAATACTCAGTTTCAGAATAGGATATGATGTTTTGTTGTCACTGGTGAAACAAAGTGATGTGGCTTCCTCCTTGTTTTTATCTTATCTTACTTCCTTTCTTTCATTATTTTGACCATGAGCTTATTCTGTACCAGCCACAGTGATAAGATGTTTCATTTAAGCTTCATCACCAATATAAGATGAATGTCATTACTCTTGTGTTACACATGAGTGAACAGATGTTTAGGTTACTTGCCCTAGTTTGTATATGGCAATGCTAGGGATCAAAATCAAGACAATGGCTTCAAAATCTGTGATCTTGACAATTACTGTATATAGTTTACAGAAACCTTAATCAACCTCAGATAGAATGTTCTCTACTCTGTGACTTTGGCAAGTTACATAACCACTCTGTACCTCATTTTTTCTGACTACATTTTATTTTTATTAATAGAATCTAAGAGCTGCATGATACAATTTCATGTTTAATACTTTTCATTTGGATTAATATATTAAATTTGAATTATATTAATAAATGTGTATAGATACTATGAGAAATCTTACACTGAAGTTGGATTGTTAATGTTTTGATTAAACATTTTACTTAATGTAACATTTTCATTACTCAGGGTTAGTGAATGTATACTGTTTTAGTCACTAGAACTGAGTAAAACAATATAGATCAGATTTGTGCCACTGATGAATTTTATGTGCTTTCAAGAGGGAAAGATGAGACGTGGAGAGAAGATACATTTTTAGAAATCCAGTCTCACTTTCCATGAAATGGGTAATATGAAGTTCTGTCCTAAAAAGCTACTTCACTCTATTTTTAATAACCTTTAAACACTAAGGGTTTTCTAGAATATTAGAAAATATATGCAAGCAAAAATAAAAAATATGACATTCTTAGAACTCAGAAATCATCACTGTAGTATTCTCCTGCATGTGTTTTCAAATCCCTTTGTATGCAGATATGTGTATGAGTATTTGCAAATATTCATTTTTATCTAATCAAAATGTTATCCTATTATGCCCACTATTATGTAATCTGTTACTTTTACAACCAATGGTTTCTTTTCATTTAGATAAAATTTCATCTCATCTAAATCAAGTCCATATTCATATTTCTCCAATTGACCTAATATTTTTCTATATTTGTTTGAACCAGTATCATTATATTTTGTTATTATCCATTAAGTCTCTTTTAATTTAACACAGTCCTTTTTTTATGACACTGGCTTGATTTAAAAAATGCAATTTCATTGTAAAATGTCACAATCCAACCCTTGATTGAAGATTTTGAACCTGATCAAAGGACAATTTGATGTGGCATTACAGGAGCCTCCTATGTTAAACCCTCTAGGAGACTGATAACAAGTATTAATGATTCTAATAAAAGAGATTTCTAATTTCAAATAGCTGTAATTTTAACAAAACTAAGATTTTAGCCTTTGTGGAGCTAGAGGCAGTGAAATGAGAACTGTTTTCAAAGAAATGGCTCAGAATTATACTGACATTCTGTGAAATAAAAAATCCAACCAACATATTGTCCATGGTGAGAAGAACTACCAGAACCCTATAGGGAATAAATGCTTTTTTCAAATGTGAGTTTTACAACCTGTTAAAATATTTTCCAGTGTAACTTATGGAAGCTTTCCTCTTAATGACAATAAAGATTTTCTTTATGAGGATTATTCCCATTTGGACTTTTCAGTCAAGCACCCAACATACCCCACATTTTTTTTAACTTGTATTCTACTACAGAATGAATAGCAAATGACAGGCAAGTCAACTAACATTATAAAAGATTTAACACAATTGTGCTTCTCTTATAATCTTCCTGTCTTATCAGTTGATTCAACTATTTGCCAAGAAAACAGGTATTTATTCAATCCTAACTTTGTGCATTTCTATTCATGCACATGGTGCAGAAGTTGAGGCTGTGGAGTCAAAACAGCCTGGTTTTAAATCCCTCTCTACCGTGTGACATTGGGCAAATTATATAAGTACTCTGTGCCTTGTTTTTCCTGGTTGTAAAATGACAATGAAACAGTCTTTATCTTGTGGAGTTGTTGTGGTGATCAGATTAGATATCCATGCCAAGCATTTAGAATAGTGCCTGGCATATAATAAGCACTAAATAAATCTTAAAGTAAATTTATTTTAGAAATTGATTTTGACAAATGGCATCTAAATAGTCACCCCTCACTAAAATAAATAAGAAAGGAGTAAAATATTTATTTGAGGTAAAATATTTATAAAGCTCTGTGACGTATACATCCTCTTTCTCCCACCTAGACACACACACACACACACACACACACACACAGTGCAGTATTTGCCCACAAGCTCACCATGCTTCCTTCAAACCTGCCATTATGGAGGAACAGGAAAACATACCAAGCCAGGAGGCACATGTGATCTACTCAGCAGAGTCGTATAAAATAAATAAATAAGACCTCTTCTTCTACCGACATTCACCACAGTACAAGAAATCATTGCAGCTGGTTTAGCTCATCCCTTTCCTTGTGGAAGATGCAGCCATAAGTCATCCCTGAACAGTTAGAATTTAATCTACTTCTAAAAGACCTTCAGAGGAGGTCTATTTGGGGATTCAGTTCAATTCAGTTGTACTAATTTTTGCTTATTTATTATAAAAAGACACTGTGCTAGGATTAAGGTGAATAAAAAGATTAAAGCATTATCCTCGACCTCAAAGACCCTGTGGCTCTGGAATAGTGGATGTAATAGCAGAATGAATTATGTGCTGAAAGACTAAGCAAGATGTAATGGAGAGGCTTTACTTCCTGTTGCAGAGAGAAGGTGGCTTCTTAGTGGAGAACATGGAAGAAGCCCATGCTCAGATAAAATCATAAAAAGAGATAGAGGCACAGAGACCTAAAAACAGCATACAGCAGGCAGAGGACTAGTGGGATGTATGAAGCAGTGAGTATTGAGAAAAAGGACTAGAAATTTAAACTTGGACAAAATCATGGAGCCACAGAATACTTACAAAGAAGCTTATTTTCATGTTTTAGGCCATGAGAGTCACTGCAGGGTGTTAAGATGAGAAGAAACTTGATACAATAAGTTTAATAATAATTTTCCATGGTAATTCTTCCTTATATATAAAACAGCCCTTGTAAACTATAAGCTTCCTCTCAAGAAGTTCTTAGTACAGATGGAAAAACCATTGTTTCTAATAATATCAAAACATTATTCCCTACTTTTGTTCTCTGAAACTCATCCATGCATGCATGCCTGCTAAGTCACTTCAGTCATTTCTGACTCTCTGCGATCCTTTGGACTGTAGTCTGCCAGATTCCTCAGTCCATAGGATTCTCCAGGCAAGATTACTGGAGTGGGTGCTGAAACTCATGATAGTAATGATAATCAATAGAAACTTTGAAGTAATGGTGCAGATGGGGATTCAAAAAGATGTGACCCATTATCGTCAAAGAAAACCACTGAATGCTTTTAGATAATCATCCACTACATCTGTCCTGGTAGTTTTAATCTTTTAACTAATCCAGATTTTTTTTTTAGCATATTACTTGAAGACTCTTGTTTTTTGGTATATTAAAAATCACGTCTTAACAAAAGTAGAAAGGTGGTTGCCAGAAAGGTGGCTAAGGAAGGAGGAAATGAGGAAATAGTTGTTCAGTTTAGCAAAATGAGAGAGTTCTGAAGATATGTTGTACAGCAATGTGAATATACTTAACATCACTGAACTGTACACTTCAAAATGTTTAAAATGGTAGATTTTATGTTATGTTTTTAACAACAGTTTTAAATTTTTAAATATAAAAAAATCATGTCTTACAGAAAGGGCTCTCTGGTCAAGTATGTTTGTGAAATATGCATGTTTATAATTCCATTCTGGTGATGTTAACAGTTCACAAAGGTTCTGATAAATCCTGCAATACAGGATGCCATTTAATTCTGTGTAGTGCTAAATTTTGAAATATAGTAGCACACACTAGTTTTTCTCAAAATATTCAGGAAATGCTTATCTAGATGCCATGACTAGAAAATAGTTTTCTGTTCTTTCTTGAATGGAATACATGAAATTGATCAATGTTTTTTTCTGTTAATTTTTAGCCTCTTAATGAAAAAAAAAAATTCTTAACACGTATTGTCACTGACACTTGTCTATCTTAGAAGTAATTTTTCTTCCTGCCTGAGTGTAGCATGTCTCAAATCTGTGTGTACTGAGCTTAGAGAAATTAGCCTGGTAACATGTGTTTGTTATTGCAAACATCTATTTGATGTTCTCCCAAGCATTTTTAATTGACAAACATCTACCTTCTTCCATGTAGAATGGACATGCCCAAAGGAGCTTCTTTGTTATTATGAATAGAAAAATAAAACAAACACAAAATCCCATCAAAAAGTTTTCTGACTTGGAAATACCACGCAGGAGACATAAAACAGCAAAATAATGTGACAAGACTTTTCTGGTGAACGGATTTGGAAACTAGATTTCAGATGATGTTGAGTATTGATATTGCTCCTGACTTTTGTCACCCCTTGAGTATTATAAGATCCAAATGTTGGAGGGAAGGGATGTATATAAATGACTTTCACTGAAAGTTTGAAATAACTCCTTAGTCTCCCTCTCCATTTTATTGCTAAAGGAAAAGAAAAGTTTTAGAGGAATTATTTCCACCTAAGTCTTCATATTAGATAAGCTAAAAACAAATATACTTTATAGGCACACACATTTGGAGCAATATTAACTTTAAAACAGAAGAGAGGTCATTTGATAAACTGCTGTTGATTTGTGTTGAACATTTCATTGTGATCCTGGTCTTTATAGATTGTAATTTCTTATAGGTACTTTCATTCATTTCTTCACTCATTCAGTAAATATTTATCAGGCATTTGCTATGTGCCAAGCGTTGTGCTATCAATAGGCCTAAGTTGGTGAGCAAATCTGGTGTGGTCTCTGCTCTCATGCAGCCTTCCGTGAAGAGAAGATGAATATTAATCCAATGATCATACCAAAGAGTGGGTGATTATGAGCACAGCAGTGTGCTTGAAAGGAAGGAATGGTATCCTACCTGACCATTTGACAAAGGAGTCCAATACATCTAAGATGGCTTCACTGAGAAAATGACACTTAACTGAGATTTGAGGGATGCCCAGAAATTCACCAGAGGGGGAAGAAAAGCTTTCCAGACTTATGAACAGCTTATGAAAAGCACTAGGGGCTGGTCCATGTTGAGCCCCATACTGTGGGAATTAATTACTGAAATCTCCAAAGCTCTCTCTACATTTTGCAATGGAGGAAAGATTGGCAGAATAAGAATACAAGGTTAAATGTAAATTTTAACCTTTCTGTTTTTATCATTTCATAATAATGAAGATAATATTTTTAAAGCTGAAAGTTATCAAAATTCTCATGAATCAAAATTTGCATTTATTAGATTGATACATTTATAAGAACCCATTGTGAGGCTCCATTATCTTAAAACAAACTTATGACTGGTTGAGGAATTATTTTAACTTCCACAAAATTACCTGGCGTGGGAAGGTGTGTAGTCTTGTTGGTTTCTGGGTCTTCAGTCTCTAAGGAGTCCTAGAAGCCATAGCTCCTGAATGAGTAAAAGCCAAGATTATGGACCTTGGGGCAGTTTTGATATTTGCTTTTTTAGTATTCTCTCCACTGCTGCACTTCCCTGGACCCAGAAAGTCTTAATGAATCCTCCAGGGGGAAACTGGCAGGGGTGGGGGACTGGGAACAAACAGGCGCCTCAGCTCATCTTAATCCCTCGCTGGCCAGTGGTTTACCCATTTACTTGTCTTTGTCTCACTCATGTCCCTGGTATTAAGGGTCCTGTTGAGCTGGACTTTGTTCTGTGAGTGCTGCTTAGAGGCATGCTCCGTGTGTTCTGTCCCTGCATCTTAAATCTCTCTCCTAGGGAAACTCAGGTGGATACTTAAAGGATGCTAGTAAAGGAGCCTTCTCCAGTGTCAGGCACTCCCTTAGCATGCTGCTGTAGTTAGCTCTTGGCTGTTATTAGTCTTAACTCCAAAGCATAATAAATTGTACCCTGGATAGCAAGAATGTTCAGTGGAGACAGTGAGCTCTGATTGAAGGTGGGGTGGTAACAGGACAACATTGCCCCAGAACCCAGATTAGAAAACCATAATCTGATGAAAACAGGTTTTTCTTTTCCTTGTTAAAAAACTTTCGTTGAAGTGTAGTTGATTTACAATGTTTTAATTTCTGCCCTACAGCAAGTGATTCAGTTATACAAATATATTCTTTTTCACATTCTTTTCCATTATGGTTTATCACAGGATATTGGATATAGTTCCCTGTGCTATACAGTAGGACCTAGTTGTTGCTAAAATAACTTTCTGAGAGCTGTGCAAAGTGACAGGTGAAACCATACCCTTGTGGTGTCCAGGGAGATATCCCTCCACTGTTGAGTAGAACCATTTCAAGAAAGCCTGCCTTGGCTGGACTCTGCACTGCTGCTGGGCTTGGCTGAGGCTGGGCCCGGCTACTGTCTCACATAATTCAGAAGGGCTTCATGCTGGAAAAAAGCTCTAAGAGCCCATAGGTCCCTTATCTGAAAGGAGAGAATTTGACTTACTTAAATCTAGTCACCGTGGATCCTTCATAGTGGACAGTAACATATAAGCACTTGCAATTTTCATTAAGGAGTAATTGCTTTCTTCAGGTGCTTAATTCTCTAAAGGCCATCCTGAAGAGTTCCGTAGGAGCTCTTAGGTCTGATAGTTCTGTACCACCCTTGAACTAACTCAGGATATGGAGTGGTCATCCTGGGTGCTTCTTCCACTTCTGCTGACATTCAGCAGCCCCAAGGGGCAAATCTGTTCAATTCCCAGACTTCCTGTGTCTGCCAAACCTGCAGATTTTTGAGCTCTCAGTGTCCCTAGCATCTGTTTTCTACTCCCAGCTCCCACAGTTGAGCCTACTGTAACTATACGTAGAATAACGCTTCCCATTTGTGTAGCAGTTTGTTATTTTCTGAGATTTTTTTTATTGGTCATCTCATTTGTTCCTCACAATTAATTTGTAAGGTTGTAAATTGTAGTGAAACAGGTATCATTATCATCACATGCAAAACAGAAAGTGGAACTTTAGGATGAAGTTTATAATGCTTGGTATTTACTCATCACAGGTTTATACCAAACAAAATTTTGACGCATTCTGTCATGGAAACAGATAGGAAGAGAAGAAAATATCACATAGGAGGGAAATAAAAGCCCTGGAGCAAGACAGGCCCCTGTGTGAATCCTGGTGCCCTGGGACCTGTGGTTAACCATTGACTCTCTGAGCCATGCTCCTTAACTGTAAAATCAGAATAATGCTTCTGCCTCACCGAATTGCCGTAAGGATCAAAGGAGACTACACATGCAAGTCATTTAGTTCAGTGCCTGATGCATAGCCTGATGCATACCAGCTGCTCATCAAAGGACATTCCTCCTCCTGACCCCTCCCTACCATCTCCCCAATTTCCAAAAGGCAGAAAGTGACAAGATACTCAATGCTTAATTGTGAGTAGCTGGTTACAGGTAGTCCTTTTCACCTGCAGGTAAAAAATTATAGAGAAAATACCCTTCCATGGAATGGAAAATGTATCTCAAATAGAAAAGAGAATAAACAACTTTACTTGGACAGTTTGGAGTGGACTCTTCTGAGAAAGTACTTCCAGGATGAGTAATTGTGAGGCCTGAACATATGTGCTTATGCCCAGTTGCCAAGTTGAGAGTTGCTTCTTTGTACAGATCGCTGTTGTAGGCTATTTTGAATCACTTCATTACAAAGTTAAGTATCCGCAAAAAAAAATAACAAATTATGAAACATGTTGTACAATTGTTCTACACATAGAGTGTCCCAGAGCTGAAATTATGGCCAGAACAGGGCCATGCATAAAACAGGTGTTCAGTATGCAAATAAGCTAACAATAATGAAATTCTGAATAACCCGTGGGCAAAATTAGGAATTTATTTCAGTAGATGTTTGCAGCTGACATTTAAACTAGAGTCGCTGAGGATGGGGGTGTTGGGAATTCTGATTTACTTAGAAAAACCATGAGACTTACCCATTCATGAAATAAAGCACTAGGTCTAGTCTTTTAAGGAACCACTTTGGGGGGCAATACCAGATTGAAGCAAGGAAGCCAGCACTCTAGTCTCATTTCTGCCACTGGTCAATCATGTTACTTTGCCTTCCTAGGTGACATGATTCTCACCTATTAAACGCAGGGCTATCCTAACACATATTCTGCACTTCCATGAATAAGGCCTGTGAATAAGGGCATAGGAGGCCTTCCGTAATCAGGCTCTTCAATTATCATTCTTGCCTCTTCTCTCACTTTCACTCAGCCTAGGCTTCAGCCACATAAAATTATCGATACTTGCAGGTCTTCGGCACACCTGGATACGTAAAACTGGCAGTTCAGAACCCAGAGACCAAACTCAGTTGATTTTGTGGAGATGACTATTTTTTGAAAGGAGATGCCTTCTCTGTGGGGAAAGGACCGAGTTCTGCTTCCTTATCCTTCCTTCTTTATAAAGTGTGGATGCTGCCAATGAGGAGCAAGTGGGCGAGGGCAGGGCAAGTCTCATGAGTCCAAGATGACGTGGAAAATGAAACATAGTGGGAGCTTAGGAATCAGAAAAGACGATGAGAGCACGGGAGCTGGTGAGGGATCTAGTGTGTTCATGAAAATATTTGAAACAGTATTGCTGTGCATAATGGGAAGTTGAAATTTATATAATAAACGTCTCACGAGTATAAGATATATGACGCCCCACTTCAACCATTGAAAAAGAGCCATTGCTTGTGAACATGGCTCTTTTATTTATTTTTTAATAATTTGTTTATCTATTTATTTCTTTTATTTTCCGTTGTACTGAGTCTTTGTTGCTGCATGTGGGCTTTCTCTAGTTGCGGCAAGCAGGGCTGCTCTTTAGTTGTGGCGTGTGAGCTTCTCATTGCAGTGACTTTTCTTGGGTAGCATGAGCTCGAGAGTGCACAGGCTTCAGTAGTTGCAGCTTGTGAACTCTAGAGCAGAGGCTCAGTAATTGTGGCACATGGGCTCAATTGCTCCTTGGCATGTGGCATCTTCTAAGACCAGGGATTGAACCTGTGTCCCGTGTGTTGGAAGGTGGGTTTTCATCCACTGTACTACCAGGGAAGTCCAAGATGGCTGTTTTAGAAAGGATGTAGGGTCGAGGACTAAGTGGTTGACCTTGCAAGTCTAGGATGCGCCGTGCTGCGGTAGCACATCGGTAATGCTGCCCCCACCTACCCCTCTCAGTCTGTAAGTGTTGGCTGCTATGGACTCACATTTGTACCTTTCCCTGGAGAACTGCCCTTCTTGGAGGGTAATTGCTTCCTTCCCCTCACAGGTGGCCCTCCCCTGTCATCTCCTTCCTTCCTCATTTCCTTACAAGTGTGTCTCTTGAGAATACTCCTCATAAATCACTTGCAAAATTACTTGGCTCTGGCTCTGCTTCTAGGGACCCAGTCTAACCCTCTCGTGGAGTCGGACTCTCCTGATCAAGGGGCTCCAGAGGATTGCTGACATTTGTGCATTTGCCCGGGTGGAGCCTCTTTCAAGCCACTCTTTTCATCCCATCAGTGGTGCAGTTAGCAAAGTTCTTTTCTCAGTTGGATCTGTTCTGTTAGTCTCTTAGGTGTTTACACTCTGGTGACTCTCTGCTGCAATGTGTGTAGTAGGTAGAGTCAGTCATTCATCATGAAAAGGGCTGAAAGAAGATATTGCCTTTCTGAGTTTTGCTTTTTCTTGTTCCTTCTCCTTGCCACCTCCTCAAACCCTAAAACAGCAATTGCTTTCATATCATGAACACGGAACAGATTTAGGATTCAAAAGGCGGCTGGCAGTTTGCCCAGTGTGCCATCTGCCATTCTTCCCACGCTAGGTGTGCCCCCTCTTGACTGGCAGCTTGTGGGCTGGCTGTGATCCAGGCTGCAGATTAGAGAAGGCCTGGAAGATACGCTTAGCATCATTCTTTGCAGAGCCAGATCTCCATCTGAGTTTTAATTTGTTGGACAGTATTTATTATCTGCCCATAGGGAAGGAAATGTACATGGAAATACAAGAAGTGTGCTGTGTATACTTTGTGAACTGATGAAATAGACACATGTGGAACCACATGGATACTCTCAACCTTGATTTTGCAGAGAAACTGAGCTGAACTGAGATGTTGACTCCAGAGGTGGAAGTCCTTAAATTCTGTGAAAATGTGCTCACTGTGACCAAAACAAAAGTTTGAGGACCAGTCCATCCACTGATCAAAGGACAAGAACCAGTCATCTAATTCCAGTCTTACTCCTGAAATGTTTTGCAGGATCAATTCTGTTCCTTCATATGCCCTTCTTGTCCAAAAGTAGGGTGGCAAAATAATCTTCAGCAAGTGGTGATGCTTAATTAATTGTTGATAAATTGTTTGGGGATGATGGACTCATACAGAAAAGGTATGAATCATGATGATGCCACTTTCATTTACCATTTTATAACTTTTATGTTCAATTATAATATCTTTTCTTAACGAAAGGACAAGGTTTTTAAATCAACGATCCACAGACTTCTAAAGCTATACAGAAATTTTTACTGTTTGTCTCCCCCAAAAAAGTGTATCATGTAAAGGAGATGTAAGCGTGAACATGTGGGTGAGACACCCTTGATACATTTTGAAATATTTGTAGTTGTTCAAGTAACTTAGTAAATAAAAAAATCTTAAACTTGTTATTTTGGACATAGTCATTTTACATAAGATAATTGGTTCCAGTAAATGAGCAGAATTGGCTTATGTGGCAACTTTATTGATTTGTCTCTACAGAGTATCTTTGAGATTTTCACGTCTTATTAATCATAGTAGGTCTGGAGATTAGGATTTTTAATTCCTTCTCCCCCTTTCCTCTCGTTCAGTGATTTGGGGCTCTTTAAGTTATCATGTCCTTTCACTCTTAAGAAAGCTCATCTAACTGTGAAAGCAGAGGCATTGCCTTTCTTCCTCCATCTGATTTCGAATGATACTTGCAGGCTCCAAAAGATCAAGGGAAGCAGGACCGAGCAGACAAGAACTAGTGACACAGAAGGTCTCAAAGTTCACTCCACACTTACCCACCCTGACATAGAGACATTTCCACCTCCTTCACGCCATCCCTCAGAGCATGGACGTTCCTGGGCCAGAGTGCTGGGGATACAGCATGATGGCAGGTGGGGAGGGGAGGAGGTTAAAAGCTCTGGGTCTGCAGGAAGCGTGCTCCCGTGGATCCCTTTGGCTTCTCGATTCCTTTTGGACTTACCTCCTTGAAGTCTGTCTTCTCTGCTGAGGCAGGTGAGGCAGAGGACTTAAGGCCTCTCACACATGGTTGGAGGGTTTACTACAGGTGAGAATGGGGTTGTGGACAGAAAGCCCGATGAGAAGGTCTTTTCTTTCTTAACATATTATTCATACAGTTTTTATAGGTAATTCGTTCATGTGATCTAAACATCATGAAGACAGTGAAAAATCTGTCTCCCATGTCTTATTCCCATCCTCTCAGTTTCTGGATGTGATGTTGACTTTTGCACTAAGAGAAATATATTTTTTTGTGAAAGGCAGTATCTTTAATTCTCATTTCAAGGGATGTTCTTTTTTAAAAAAATTAAAAGTGATGCTGATCCTATATTTTTATTTTCTTGAAACTACTAGTATGATGAATTATATTAATATAATTCTAAATATTAGGCCATCTTCTTATCATTATTCCTTAATGTACTGTTGGACTCCATTTACCAATATTTTATTTAGGATTTTTGCATTGACATCCATAAGAGACATTGACCTTTGGGGATTTTTTGTGGACACTCTTTGTCATCTTGTGGTATTAATATTATGCTTACTATATTAAAAGAATTTGGAAATGTCCCTCTTATTGTTCTTTCCTGGAACAGTTTAAGTCGCATCACAATTATATTCCTTTTCAGGGTTTGGTAAACTTTTCTGGTAGAGGCATGTTGGCCTGACTCTTTTTAGGGATGGGGGAAGATCACTTTGATAGCTTCCTGTGAACAACAGAGGCTACAGATTTTCTATTGCTTTTTTAAAAATTGAAGGCAGGAAGGGATGGGAGTTGTACTGCTTGATAACTGGGATTCACAGACCTATGGCTCTTCTTGGCTTCCTGTATATACGGCTGTGTCCGTGATTGATGCTGTAGTTCCTTCTCCTTTGCTTCTGTGAACTAAACCAGGTCAGCTCACTCCCATTTCTACCCGCAGTGCTGCAAGCACAGTCCTTTTGGAATGGGCCTCTTGACTTAAAAATGTGTATTTTTGTTAGTGCTTTCTGAGACCACCATAGCTGAGTTCTTGCATAGAAATCACTGCTTGGCTCCTCTCCAATTTCTTTCATGCAGCTTCTGAGTGAACTTGATTGCTTTTGGTAACCCCTACAAATATTTTAGAGTTTCTTCTCCTAGTTTTGCCAAAAATTGAGTGTGATTTTGGATGACTTTCAAGAGAAGAAAGGAAAATGCTGACCATGTACATATTAAAAGCATGTGCATATCAAAACCCCATGTTGATCTTTGGGGAGCAATGCTATTTTCATTGATTCACTTTTCCTTTACTAGTATAAAAGGGCTAAGAAGGCCATCATACTACTTTTCATCTGGTCCACTTGAGTTTGGGATCCTGAGACATTTCTCTTCAGCCTAGGAGAATGACTTCATGATATCTCTCTCTCTCTCACCTCCAGAGCCTAAGGAATTTGGAAGGTCCAGGACCTGAATTATACCTACCCTTTCACCACCTCAGGTGGGTGTCAGCTGGTCAAAGGAGGAGAGAAAGTCCATCCATCTGACTGTGAGAGAGGTCCAGCTGATGGGGGCTGTAAGAAGACATGTATACCTATAGCAACAGGTTGCAGGGGTAGTTCTGTAGGAATGTAGTGTCAGAGAACCCCAGCTTCAATGACACAGGTTTGTTGAGAGTCCAGAGCATGCAACAAAGCTCCAGGCAGGCAGCTAAGTCTGCCAGCATTAGCAGGATCCAGAGTCTCCACTGAGAATGTGGGGCAAGTGATAAAAGACATGTTCTGAGATCTTGGGAGATTGGACTTTAGGCAAAAAAATAAAGGTTGTATAGTTAGGGCTGGCTTCCTGGGCATGCAGCCTGTGTCATGACAGTGTTTCAGGCTCAGAAGGGGCCCCACATGATTTACTGCTCTACTGTCACCGTCTTGAAATTCTTAATACTTTCTGAACAAAGGGCTACGAATGTTCATTTGCCCTGAACCTTGTGAATTCCGTGGCAGGTGCTGTGTGTAACTCAGGATAGAGCTCAGGGAATTCCTATTCATCCTTTATATTTCAATTCAAGTCTTCAAATACATCCTATCTTACTTTTTGTCCTCATCATCTAGTGTGCCTCAGTAAATATTCAATAAATTAGTGTAGTGGTCACCAGAGGGGGAGCACAAGTTTCGGGTAATTGCCCTTGGGCTCTTTCAGTTCTCCTTTGTCAGGACTAAGATGGAACTCAGAATCTGAGTTGGGAACAAACCCCAGGTTTCTCAGCTCTAGGTAGTGAGAGGACCAGGAGCTGGCCGGTTGAAGATGCACAGATGAGTGATGCAGTGTGGTACCATGTATGTGATGTATGTGGTACCCTAGTACCCTGACTAGTACCTTGCCCCCAAATCCAGGTAGATATAGCACTCTAGTTTGGTGGAAAAGTTTGGAGATGAGGAATTTTTGTGGAGGATTAGCTTATTCTTATTTTCCATGTGGCTGGTACAAATAGTTCTGCAGTTTAAAGCCTCTTCACTGATGATGCCCTAAGTGTTTTCACACCGTGGCCCAGTGTAGGCTTCCTGTGTACTTATCAGGGGAGCCTTTTTATATGTGCCAACCATCCCATAGGAGAGTGTGGGGCCGGTATGGGACTTGCACTGAGACCTCTATGTCTGCCTCATTATCAAGCTCTTGTTAGGTGGTTTTGTAGCTAACTTTCAGATAGTTTCTGCAGTTTTATAATCAGTCCCACTTTTAACCTTCCTAGCAGCCCACTTTCTTTTTCTTTAGAAACTAGATATTCTTGCCTAACCCTCTTTTCTTTCCTTTTTTTAATAAGTAAGATAAACAGAATCCACAAGTGAGTGGTCAACATTCCCCCATCCTTTTAGGTACTTCCTTTTTGTTCATGTACTACCATGGGATACATGGAAGCTGCCCAAATCACCCCCAGTAGAATGATATTTCTTCTGAATTTGTAAGAGAATTTACAAATAAATAATGACCCTTCTTCAGAGAAACCAGATGGAGTAGGAGATGCATGGGGATATTAATCCTTCTTGACCCCAGCAGAATATCTGAAAATCAACCCCTGAGTACTCAAATCCAACAATTCCCCCTAGTCATATTCAGTTTAGTTCAGTTCAGTTGCTCAGTCATGTCCGACTCTTTGCAACCCCATGGACTGCAGCACGCCAGGCTTCCCTGTCCATCACCAACTCCCGGAGCTTGCTCAAACTCATGTCCATCAAGTCGGTGATGCCATCCAACTATCTTATCCTCTGTTGTCCCCTTCTCCTCCTGCCTTCCATCTTTCCCAGCATCAGGGTCTTTTCCAATGAGTCAGTTCTTCACATCAGGTGGCCAAAGTATTGGAGCTTCAGCTGGTTGTATTAGGTAGCCTTTAAATTTTTTGGAGTTCTCCACTCTCCATTGGGTGCACAGAAAACCACGAAAGGGCCTGAAGACCTAAAGCTACTAAAATAAGAAAAAATAATTCTCTGTATGTTTAAAATATATTAATAATGATCAGAAAAATAAGCGGGAAAAATTGATTTAAATGTTTTGCCAGAAAGCTTGCTTTAATTCTTTTTCCAGGTAGAACAATGTATAATATAAAACCTAAGCCTCTTCTATCTTAATACTACAATCTGGAATTCATTCTTTCCTCCTCTCACATGTTTCCTTTTAGGGTGCCACCTCCTATTTTTAAGAACTTCTTATAGAGTTGCAGTTACAATGGCCACAGATACCCATGCTTGCTCATCCTCCTGCCATGTCCTAGGTGTTGGTGACCCCTTTAGAGTTTCTAGAATTTACATTCATTTACATGCCAAGTTCATCTGGAACTCAGTGAAAATTCCTGTAAATATTGGTATCTAGATCCCGGGGACCCAGAATTTATGCTTATGGGTCTCAGATCCAGAAGAGTAGATCTCAGAGAGCAGGAGTCTTGGGCTTCACTCCAGCTGCAGCTCTGGCAGATAATACAGGGTTTAGCTTGGACCAGAGACTCAGATATGCAGCTCTGGTGTTTCATTTCTACCCTGACTCCTAAGATTTACCTTTTGCTTCAGCAGTCAGTTAACTAGGAATACTAGCAATACTCTGCTGCCCCAGAGAATAAACAGTTGAGGGAAATGGACTGGAAAATGATCACTTTCAGCCGAGTTTTAGGGGCTTTTTGATGTGTTCATAGGTGTGTGTCTCCCATTATGGATCATGGTCTATTCCAGCTGAAGTTCCACATTCCTATTCCTTTGTAGGTATTTTCCCTTAGCATTGCAAGTAAAGAGATGACCCTATCAAGCTTGGCAAGATAGCGAGAACTTTTCCATGTGCAAAAGCACATTGTAGATTGAGAGGCATTAAAAACAGCAACCCACACATTGCCTCAGGGAGGGCAGGCAGAGATCAGGGCTCTACCAAATACTTGCTGGGGAGCAGTACATCACCGGGGAAGACCAGCTGCTCAGGGCTCCCCCACCAACCTGCCTTAAGTGCAGAGGTGGGGGCCTAGAGGCATACAGTAAATGAAAGTACAGAATTATATTCCTTTTACATGTAAAAGTGATTTCCATTGCAGTCTGTTTATCTCATCCAAATTAAACATTCTAATACTATATCCAAAATAATCAATAAATTTTCCTATTCAAACTAATATGACTAACACAGCACACAAAATACAAATCTTCCAGTTAGAAATGTCTTATGCTTACCAATTTACAATTTCATTCCCATCATATTTAAACAATATTCTCATTAGCTTTGAATGTTTCTTTCCTTTAGTATGTGCTTATTCATCAGGAGTTAATTTAGTTTAAAATTATTATAGGTTTTTTGTTCCTGCATAAATTCTCAACTGACAAATGAGAACTATAGGGTCATTTGAATAACAATGCTATCAGGAATTGGATTTTATTGTAAAATTTTGGTTTTGCATTTGTGTTTCATTAAGTGATAGTTTCTCTTTTATCATTTACAACAGTTGACAGGAAACAACATCAAAATTCCTGTGATAGAAACAGGATAGTTAAATTCTTGAATCACTGGACTGTCCTACCCCAGATTGTTTACTCATTTTAGGGAGAATGTTTCAGTTTCAAACTGATTATCTCTGAAATGGATCCATTCAGAGCACGTCTGAACCTAGCATCAGACCATAGACCATACTGAATTTACCAAAGAAATGGTGCTTTGCAGGGAGTACTGGGCAATAGCTGTGTCTTCAGGCTTTGCCTGGCGCATGCAAACTGTTTTCTTGGCTGTGCTTTCTATTTGGAAACTTGTTCAGTTACACAGAAGAGCTTAATAAATATTGTATAATAATAAATATTCAAGACATATGGTTCTGGTTCTTATGTAAATCACATGAAAATATATTCTGTTTTCACATTCATTTATAACTGCCATGTCCACCAATTTAAAGGATCTATGACTTGTGAGAGCCCTCAAATTTCTTGCTTTCCAATTTAAAATGTCTGTGTCTCAACCTACCCTCTCCCCCTTCTTTTCTGACTTAAAGAGCAATGTAGACGTTCACCTGTTCCCTCCACTTGCATCTTTATTCCCTTTCCCTCCTGCCTCTTTGAGGGCCTTCATCTGTCCATCATCACTCGTTCATTACTCCTTTGTCACCAAATCATTCTCTTGAGTCTCTAAAGAGGAACATGTTTCACTAATCTTAAAAGACAAAGCATCAAACCTTCACTTTCTCCTTCAAGCAATTCTCCTGTATTCCTCATCTATTTATTTTTCAAATTTATTTAAAGAGTAATATATGTGCCCTGCTCCACTTCATTTTCCACATGACCTTTAACCTTCTACAATTGGCTACAGTTCTCTCTATGACCTGGGATCCTAAAGGTTACCAATAATCTTGTTAAAACCCCTCCATGTCCATATCTCTCCATAATACAATATTCCCTGCTTTCCCATGCCAAAAAGAAAAATGCCCCTCAGCTCCTTTTGGAGAAGGAAATAGCAGCCCACTCCAGTACTCTTGCCTGGAGAATCCCATGGACAGAAGAGCCTGGCGGGCTACAGTCCATGGGGTCACAAAGAGTTGGACAAGACTGAAGTGACTTAGCACAGGCCCTTTAATGCTCTGTGCAGTGTGTGCAGATTGCTCCACAATCCTCAACACGCTCATGCTTGCATTATTCCTTTGTCTTTCAAAATCCAGAGCAAAAAGCGGAAGCCAAGATTACAGTCAGTTTCCCAGTCTGTCAGCCTGTTTTCTCTATACTCCTCTCTCGTAAGGTGTTTAGTTTACACATCTCTTCATGGAAGGCTCACCCCTTCCTCTTCTACCCCCACCAGTCAGCTAGTTACCACCTTTGAATTTTGTGGACACCTTCACTTGAGCAGTGTTTCAGTACATACTGTTTCTCAGTGTACATCAGACGCTGTGTACATTAACTCACTTTATCTTCTCTTAATACTTCACTTTGCGATGATAAACTAATCATCAGAAATCACACAGCTTGTAAATACAGGAACCAGGATTTTAAACAACATTTGGAATCTTGGTGGTTCCAAAGTCTGTGTTAAGGCATTAACCTGTTTTGCTTCAACTTAAATGTAATTGAATACATGCCCTTGAAAATCTATCTTGTCCCACTTGTCAGGCAGGAACAGTGCTCACCCTCTGGGCCCAGACCAGTCCATAAGTAAGACATGAATACAAAGCATTCCCGGAAAGGGAGGGAGCAGAAACCTAGAAAAATTTTAGTCTAGATCCTTATAAACTCTCCTCTTCTTATGAACTTTTCCAAATTGCTTTTCAGATATCATTTCTGCCTTTTTATGACATAAAATTAAAGGCCCAAGTTTAGAACAAGATTTCTTTTGCTTGTTCTATCATTCCTGCCCTGAACGTCTTCCTGTCTCCATAGAACCAAGGGAAATCATCCCATGGACTATTCTGTGATCGGAGACACTGATTGTTATAGGTGATTTGCTGGGTAGCTGAGCTGCCGGGGGTGTGAGAATGGAAGAGAAAATGATCTGATTACCATTATTATAGTCATCAAGTATGACTGACAAAACAAAAAACAAAAGCATTCTTCCCACAGCATGTTTTATGCATTTGCAAGGTTTACTTATGTGTCAGAACAAAGCACTGCTAATTCATTTCATAAAGAAGATTCTTAGGTTTCAACCTCCCAAAGTAAAATTTCCTTTTGAACATTATTATTTAAAAATATGTATACATTGTGAAGATATATATATATATAGTCAAAAAGCATTGCTAATTTATCTGATAAGAAAGATTCTTAGATTTCAACCTGAAAAGGTAAAATTTCCTTTTGAACATTATTAATAAAAAATACACATGTATGCATAATATATATATACATATATATGTGTATATATGTATATATATATATATATGTTAGAACAATAGTAAAGCCAACTGGAAGTAACCTCAGAAGGCTTTGTCTTCATCTGTGAGGGTAAGCAGATCTGCCACTTTAGTTAATAGCCTATGATATGCATTTTCAAGGTGAAATATCATTTCTCTTATTTTTCTGTTACTATGGTAACCCTCCTACAGAATTTCTGCACACACCAATAAAAAAGGAGGGAAAGAAAGCATAAACATAAATTTCAATATTAATGCCCTTCCCTAAGTGTGCAAAACTGGATACAAGATATACTGGAGTGTGGAAAGTGTTGGTCACTCCTCCCTCCAGTGGTGCCTTTTGCTGGGAATCTGCCTGGATCCTCTTAACTCTTAACTCTGATGAGCAGAAATCTCTTAACTCTGATATCCCAGTCTTTTCCACTAATCCCATCTCTACTGCCACCAGAGAAGGCAGCAGATGCCTCGGGGCAGAGAGGCAGAGCCAGAGCCCTGCATGGCTCATGTTGATACCAGAGTCTGGACACCTGAGTCACAGAGTCCTAACCTGTCATAAGCAGCACAGACACCCTGTGAAAAGTCAGGATCCAAAGGCCTGGATTTTAAGGAAGACAGAAGAGCTAGGCATGGGGTGAAGTAGGTGTTGGTGCCCAAGGCCCAAGTGATTTTTGCCAAGTTTCTTTTTTTTAAGTCAGATTTATCTTTGATCTTCAGTTTCTCAATCTCTAACAGGAGAGAAAAATAGTACTTACCATAGAGTTATTGTAAAGATTAAGTGAGGTAATCACCATGGATGTTTTTTTGTGGACTTACAGTACTATAAAATGCAGTTTTTCATCGTTGTGCTTATGGTTGCTACTATGATAACAAAATCAACCGCAACTACCATTACTGGGGGAAAAATATCCCCATGTGTTCTATCAAATCATTGGACCCTAAGGCTTTCTTGTTACCTGCCTCTGTTCTTTATTCCAGATGTCTTATCTTTGCACTAGAAGATAATTGGTCCAGTATCTTTTAATCTGAAATGAATTTTAGTCTTCATTTGTTGCATTCATTTATGCTTCACTATCTGTACATGGCAAGAATGTTTAATAAAATTTTCTTTTCCCTTGGCAATAAGAATGCTTAAAAACACCAGCTGGTAGGATGAAAGGCATCCACTGTCAATTCTAAGCTAAAAATAGAACATGTAAGTAAATTTTTAAGTGGAAAGGTGTATTTATCTATTTCTCCTTTGAGGATCAGTTCCAAAACTGTTCAGTGAATTTCCTCCCATGAGGGCAATGGGTCTGGGCTCTGGGCATGAACATTCCAAGTATAATAACTCATAGAAGTTCAGATTCAGGGAAGCATGAATGAAAGTCATTTTTTACTCCAAAAGCGATAGCATGGAACATGGTTAGAAAGCGTTCTTATTGTCTTAATCTTATTCCTGAAGGGAGTAGTGTCATCTTAACCACTTTATGGGGAAAAGAAAGACATAAGGATAAGAGTCAGGATTCATGAAATCCAGCCTCCACTGTGACATCAAATTTATGGGTGATCTTGGGAAATCCACTTACCCCTGTTTACCTCATTTACAAAATGAATCAAAATTTCTCTATTCATATTAGCAGAGTTCTTGTTGTAAAATGACTGATGTGATATACTTTGAAAAAATAATTTTTAATATATTTCAAACCTTCATTGTTTAACTTTGTGTTAGTATTTCCTCTTAAGGGAAGAAGCCCATTATGTTTGCAATGAAGCATGACCCAGCTCTTATTCCTTTATACTCTTCTAATAGCACCCTGGCAAGTCGTGTTGAAAAGGTCTTCCACCAGCTCGTCTCAGCGGCTCCAGGCCTTTGGAGAAAGGCCTTCAAGAGAATGAGGGAGTATGTTGTGCTTGTGTTAGCTTTTAGTGCACCAATATCGTGTCATTAATTACAGAATGTTTTCCCTCCCCAAACAGGCCCATTGAGTGGTAATAAGATGAATTAGCTCATTCTGTTATGTTAATTTCTTTTTATTGGGAGGTTTAAATCATTAAACTAATGATCTCATCTATATTTTGAAGCAAGATAATAAACCACATGCAGTTATAATCATATTTAACACCAAAACTGTATAGAATTTGGTAAATTGCTTTAAAACATTCCATTATATTTTAATAGTGCTTTCTTAATGTAGAAGAAAAAGGAAATACTGATAGAAATAAAAAATAATGAAATGAATCAACAGGAAGATGTTTCACAATTTTTATTCTTCCAAATGCAATAAATGTATTATTGTATTAAAGAATTCTTTAACAGACTAATAGAGGATTGAATCATAAAGATGAGTACAGTACATGTAAATGGGTAAACACTGGCTGTACATCATCCCTCATTGGATGGCTGTTTCCAGGACTGATTCAGTCCTAGAAGAAATGGAAATGTGGGTGAATATTGGTGCCTCAAAGATTCCACAGGTAATCATAAGTCTTTGTGACAAAGTTCTTCTGAAGTTTGTTCTTCTCAGAGATAGTTGAGGGGGTTAGACAGCTTCTTGAAATCTATTTCAGTAGACCTGCTGATTTTATCAATATTTTTGTGATCCCTTCTAATTATGTGGATATCAACACTAGATATTTTGAAACATAAAATGGAAATAATTTGTTACAACCTAGTTTGTCATTTTATAAAGTATGGCTTACTAAAGTTTGCTTCATAAAGCTGAAAGTATGTTAACATTGATAATATATGTATTATAACAATATAAAGTTATATTATATAACAATATAAAAGCATGTATATTATATATGTATATACAACTACATATTAATATGTAATGATCCTTTCATATGTGCATGTGGGTTGAAGTCCTTGTAGGTTTTTCACTATCACTTAAATTCACCCACCTTCTCTCTTTCCTTGTACCTTCCGGCCTTGGACTTTCATCCTCTCTCACCTGAACCACTGTAATTAGCCCATATTGGTCCCCCTGCCTCGCATCTTTTGCTCTTCTACACCCTTTCCTTTCCACAGAATACTGAGTGAATTTTCTACAAGCAAATCAAATCGATCCCTGGTCTAAAATTCTTGAGCAAATCCCTGCCCGTGGGATAAACCCTCTCTTCTGTTCCTATGTGACCACACACAGTTCTGGGAATGGTCCATGCTCCTTTGTGTCTCACAGCCTCCCTTCCATGGGATATTCTTATTAACCTTTCCAATACCTGGTCATCTTTAAGCTGTTACATGTTTCCGAGATGCCTTCTTAAACCTGCCCCATCTAACCCTACACGTCTAGTAGCTTTACCCTCTAGCTTACTTGACATTTAGTTGTCTTAGTCTATACATTTATCATTTCATATTGCAACTTTGTATTTACCTCTTGCCTTCTCATCTTTAATGAATTAATATATCCTCATGGTATTTCACAGTGTCTGGCAAAAGTGCTAGTTAAATGTGTGTTGACTGAAGGAAGGAAAGAATAAAGGAAAGAACAAACTTCTTCATTGGGTGTATCCTTATGAATTTTAAATATCATTCCTTGGTTAATCATAAGTATCTTCGCACAGACTGTTTACAAAATTGTAATCCAATTCCATATACTTTTTATTGCTGTTTTTCTTTCAACAACGTTCATTTTACTAATTTAAAAGCTATTAAGTAAGATGAAGCCTTCAAAACTAGTCAACTAAACCACTTCAGTCACTTGGGAGCAGCAACTGCTCTTTACAATTGCTAATATGGTTTAAACTGAAGGCAAACATTTTTATATTTGAAGTTAAGAGCAAATAGGGTGTTAATAAAATTTGGAGCTCCATCTAAATGGAATTTTTTTTTCCTGTGGTTTTATTGTTGTGAACTGTAGAACTGAAGACATATACCCCTATCCCTTAAATGTAAGGGTGAGCCTTATTGACAAGCTACTCACTCCTTTTCTGGGGGTATGGGGGCTGTATTTCCCAAGCCCTGCTCCTCTCTGATGTCTACCATAAAATACCATGAGTTCAGAAGTTCTGGGCCAATTGACCTGTCAGAGCCTAGGGCTCATGTATATTAACAGAAATAAAAGAGAATTCTGGAAATGGCAGGTTTCCATTTGAAATAGAGGGAAAAGGAAAGATTGTAACTCAAGGAAAATCTCAAAGAAAATCAAATTTATTCTGGCGCTCTGTCTACACTCTGCTATTGAACTAGCTGTAGCGTAGTTGATTTCATGGTTGTTGCTCTTTTTCTTCTCATTTCTTTTTCTGGCTGTAATAACTGAATTTCTGAACAATAAATTAGATCAATTTTACTGTGCTGGGAATAGGATTAACTGAAAGAATTTTAAAATAATCAGATTGAGGTCTGCTTATTGTAAATACATTTGGTCAAAGGGGTGGAAATTAGATTCCTAAAGATACCTATAAAGAAAATGATTCAGTGAGAATAGACATGAATCATCAAACCTTCACATATCATTATTGAGATTTTAGGAATATTGAAACAATTCAGAATTGTTCATGTCTACCAGACCAGTATAGCACTTTACTTTCTATGTTATATATGAAATATAATAGTGTAAAACACAATTGACTTGCTATTAATGACACCTGAAAATTTGTTATCTTTGTCCACAGTTTGGAATTTGTAAGTAAATGCCACTTTTACCTAAAAAGTAAGGGAGAAGTCAGTTTTTAATGCTTTAATTCTTAAAAGATATGATGCTTACCACCAAACTGAGGAAAAAATGGTATTAAGCTCTTCTTACTTGAAGTCATAAAGATGTGCAGAAAAAGACCACAGAATCAGCATCCTTGTGTAGGCTAAGTCATCTGCCTAGTAGGTATTTACAGAGCTCTTGATTCTGATGGCATGAATGATAACTACCCTACATTAAGATTACAGAAGATTGTACCTGTTGTCCAGGGTGAATCCAGGATGCTGTGTTCTACCTGTCCTCATCACATAGATCACCTCCTCAGGTGTTTGAGTATGCTCCTTACAAGGAAGCTGAAATGCACTAATGTAGTGTAACTTGTCTAAAAGTGTCTTTCTAACCCTTACAACTTAAGGGGTTTCTACTAACCTTTATTTTTCCAATGTCAGTATTGTTAAGGCATAGTTAATATTTCTTACTGTTTATTCAACTCTATTCTATACTAAATGGGTTATCGGATGATTCTGGTGTGTCTAGTTTTCAGTATATTATGTTTTAAAGTTGTAATACTCAGTTATATCTGAGTTTTTAGAAAAAGTCATTCTTTCACACTGTCCGTGGTATTATCAATCATTTCAAATTTTATCGAAGATAATTAAGAAACAGTTACTGATGCCCTTAGAACTTGTTTTTTTCTCAACAATAGTTATTTTATTTTGAAGAGCTTTTGATTATAGAAATATAGAGAGAGAGTAGTTCCCATGCATTCTGTCACCTAGAAGGAGAATTATAAACATGTCTTCTCTCTTTAGCTGAAATGTTTTGGACATAAAAAATTTTTATCAAGCTGAAGTTCTGTTTGTGTCTTTCTTCATTCTTTCTATTTGCTAGACAAAGTCAAATAACATCTTAAATATGTTATATACCTTTGAAGTACATGCTTTTGTATTTTTGCCACATGTGTTTATACATAAGTTTATATTTTTAATTTAAAAAAATGTTAATTCTGCAAACCCTTGATTCAACAATTGGGAATATGGCTTCGGTCCCTGGGTCAGAAATTTATATTAGATAATATGTATATATAAATTTGTATTAGAAATATATATAGCTTCGATCCCTGGGTCAGAAAGATCCCCTGTAGAAGATAATGCAAACCCACTCCAGTGTTCTTGACTGGATAATTCCATGGACAGAGGAGCCTGACAGGCTACAGTCCATGAGATCATAGTCAGAAATGACTGAACTTTCATTTTACAGGACAGTAGAATACTATGAAGGTGTGAAAAAGTGTTCACGTATGATTTTAAGTGGAAGGATAATCAGGTCAAAAATAGAATGGACAGAGATACCCTGTTTTGCTAAAAACACACAACATACACACACACACACACACACATATGTGTGTGAAAAAATAGAGACTGGAAGGATTTAGCTCTCTCCAGCTTGTGGAATAGATGCTTTTTATAGTCATCTCTTGCTCACTGTTTTTTCTAGATTTTCTGTAATGAGTGCTTGTTTATTTTATAAAAAACAAAAAATATTTTTATGTGCTTGAGGAAATGATTTGCAAAATGTTTTCAAGTAATTCTATTTCATAGTTTGATATTTTCCATATTTAAGAAAAAATTATAAGTCCAGTATTTTTTTAGCATTCATGTTAGCCCATTTCTTTTCATTAGAGTCTTGTTTTCTGTGTCTTGTTTTATTTGCTTGATACTGAAAATAACTCTTTGGCACACTGACATGATCCAGCCTGTATTTGAAAATAGTTATCAAGTCAACTATTACTTATTTTTCTCCCCAGGCCTAAAGTGACCCCATTTTTTTCATCTTTCTTTGTGAACCAGTTTTCTATTCCTTTCATCTTGATTTGTTGCTCTTCTCTAACTGTTCCCTACTTCCTTCACGAAGAATTTAAAATGTAGTAACTGAACTAGAGGCATCCATAGAAAAATATAGCTAAAACAGACTATAGTGGAAGGAATTATCCTTGACCCTTAGCTCTTCATGAACATGTTATTTTTTTTTAATAATCATTTGTTACTTGTTCATTCACTTTATATTTATAAACATTTAATATTTCCCAGGATATTCTTTTTTTTTTATTTTTAATATCTGCTGCTAGATTTTTGTTCCAAATGTTCTCTTACTTATATGCTTACCCTTATGGCATTAAATTACATTCTTTTGATACTAAAATATCTCAAAAGTATTAAAGTATTTTTGAACACAGTCTGTGGTATTGAGAGCAGTAACAGCCTTTCTGATTGAGAATTCACCACATGTCTGTAAGTGCATTTCTGATTCTGGGTCATAAATGTTGAATATAAATACAGTGGTCTCAGGACCGATTCCAATACATACCATATGCCCTCTTCCACCATGTTCCATACTTGATTCAAGTATCTGCCCGCATTATAAGAGGGCAATAAACACTTTACTTTCTACCTTGTTGATGAGAAATGGCATGTAATAGCATTAAAATCATTGCCATATTTTGAGATAAATTACTTGTGTCACTATTTCTTTGTTTTTTCTTGTGTGGCATTGATGTAAAAAGAAATGTAATTGGCTTAGCATGCTTTAGTCTTCAAAGAGTTATTGTGGTAGATTTCTGTTGGCTGATCCTCAGCAATGACCTGATGAAATTTCCCTAGTCTTCAAGAACTGCAAAGTCACACTGCTTATATGTAGGAAGTAGTGCATCAGAGCAGAATTCTTCAACATTTGCAGTTGTGTCAGAATGACACTGGCCCCACAAATCAATATTCAGAAAGATGGGCATTAAAGAAAATATATGTTACTTTTCTGCCCTTTGGGATATAAATCATACAACTAGTGGAATTTGTGTCTTCTAACTCCATGACTTGAGAGTCCCTTGGACTGCGAGGAGATCCAACCAGTCCATCCTAAAAGAGATCAGTCCTGGGTGTTCATTGGAAGGACTGATGCTGAAGCTGAAACTCCAGTACTTTGGCCACCTCATGCGAAGAGTTGACTCATTGGAAAAGACCCTGATGCTGGGAGGGGTTGGGGGCAGGAGGAGAAGGGGACAATAGAGGATGAGATGGCTGGATGGCATGACCGACTCGATGGACATGAGTTTGAATAAACTCCGGGAGTTTGTGATGGACAGGGAGGCCTGGCATGCTGTAATTCATGGGGTCACAGGAAGTCAGACACAACTGAACGACTGAACTGAACTGAACTGAACTCCATGACTACGTTCAGTCATGAACGGGGAAAAAACATTTTACTTGGGCTGCATTTATTTTTAAAGCCATCACATTAAAATGAGATATGGAAATGAAAAGCTTTCATATTGCCAATGTTGAAGAGCAAATTAGAAGCAAATGATGATAATTGCAAAGCACAACTGTGCATTCTCCTATATGTACTTAGAGGTAACGAGAAAGCAGACGGTAAAAAGTTGCAAATGGTTTAGATGGAGAATCATGAACTATAGGTGAGTTCTGGATGAAAAAGGTGTAACAGTGGTGTTGGATGTTGTAGGGAAAACTGTCTGAGCATAGATGACTGAGTTGTTTTGTTCATGTTTTGTTCATGAAGTAAAAAATTAAAACTCCTTGGGAATATTGAAATTGGCCAATTATCATATACATAACATATTTATATATCCAAAAAAGATAAACACAAAATGATGAATGAATGATGATAGTAAAAGAACCTAACCAAGTATTCAAATATGAATAAATGCAATTAATGGAATTAGCCACTGTTATAATTATCAGAGTATGTCATTGTAATATAAGAGTTAATCTCTCTCAAAAAGATTAATGAAAAGTCTTTAAGAAGTTTCTCTTCTCCATTTTCAAAGACCATGGTTGTACACCAAAATTACATAGTGAAAAGACATTCTGTACATATTTCTTCCTCCAAAGCAGAGAATGGAGTTGATTACACATAATACACACACATTTCTTTGAAAGTGAATCTCACTTTTAGTTTGTTGGAATAGCATGAAAGCTATTTTCCTGACTTTATAAGGAAAATATTCTCTTTTTCCTAGTATCTCAAAGTATGCAGAGCATATCCCATATATTATCCCATCACTGAACTCCTACTCATACATCAAAACTCAGCTTAGATCTACCTCCTCTGAGAAGCCTTGCCTGAGCCCTCAAGGTTCCTAAGTGTACCCGTGACATTGCTGAGCATATAATGTTCACTTCCACTTATCCCATGACCTGTTCACTTATCTCTGTCTTAGACCAGTTCAAGTCCTTGAGGGTGTATTATACTCACTGTTGTATATCCATAGCCAACCATAGTGTCTGACACTAATTGATGTTCATTAAATAAATATACATGATATCACTTGGGCCTCAGTTCAATCCTAAAAAAGGTATAGGTCCAGATTATAAACCCCACTTTTTAATGAAGATAAGTGAGACTATGATTTGCACAAAGTCATATCGACAGTTAGTGAAAGAGCTGGAAGATATAATGTTAACAGCAGTAACCAAACAATACTAAATGCAGCAGACACTTGAATTTACTTTAAAGAAAAGCAGTTTTCAGATGAACTGGTAATCTTTCAGAGTGGTCTCAGTAGAACTGCAAATCCAGGAAATTTAAGGAAAACCAATTGCAATGAAGTGGAAGTAATAGAGATAGCTAATTCAAAAGTTTGCTGGTCACAGCCATAAAAATGTGAAGGTCACTGAGGTATACTAAGAAATTTCTTTAGAAGGAGAGACATGGTATACATTTAAAGCACAGAGCCAAGTTCTACCTCAGAGAAGACAATTTTCCAAATACATTTGATTTATTTTATAGTGTATTTATTTATTACATTTTCAAAATATATTTTCCAAATGCATTAGATTTATTTTCCAAATACCTCCAAAGCACCATGGGGCAGCCCAGCAAGATAGAAAACTTTTAGATTCCCAAGTGGCACTAGTGGTAAAGAACCTGCTGCCTGTGTAGGAAAGGTAAGAAATGAAGGTTCGATCCCTGAGTCAGGAAGATCCCCTGGAGAAGGGCATGGCAACCCTCTCCAGTATTCTTGCCTGGAGAATTCCATGGACAGAGGAGCCTGGAGGGGTACAGTCCTGGGGTGGCAAAGAGTCAGTCCCAAATGAAGCAACCTAGCATCCGTGCACAATCCACTCCAGCCAACATCACAGAGGAAACTGTGGCTCCACCTCCACCCATGCCAGCCACAGCCAGTTGGAGGCTTAGACTTCCACTCTATCCTGCTTCTGTGTCAGTGGAGACCACACAGGAAGCCTGGACTTCCATCTCCACCCAGCAGTAACCAGGTACTTTTATCCCTCCACACTGATGTAGTATCAGAGAAGGTCTAGTCTAGAGTCAGAACTTCCATCATCATCCAGTAGTAACAAAGAACCCATACCCTTGAGTGTCAGCAGATCTAAGTAGGGAACATGGAGTTCTACCTGCAACTACCCCTACCTCTGCCAGAGTGATGACAGAGAAAACCAGTTAAAACAGGTTTAAAGGAGATCCAGAGCCTCATAACATAACATGAAAAGTCCAGATTCCAACTAAACATTACTTGTCGTACAAGATCCAGGAAGATCTCAAACCAAGGAAAAAAAGACAATCAATAGGTACCAACATCAAAATTACAGAGATATTAGAATTATTTGACCAAGATTTTAAAGCAACAATAATAAAATGCTTCGATGAATAAATACTAGTAAAACTGAAACAAATCTGAAGATAGAAAGCCTCAGGAAAGAAGTATAAAGTCCCAGAAAAATAAGACTATAAAGAAAAAAAAAAGTAGAGATTTTAGGACTGAAATACTCAGCAACTGGAATGAAAAATTCAATGGATAGAATCAACAGCAAAATAGGGATTGGGGTATCAGTGAACTGAAAGACAACAGAAATTACCAAATCTAAAAAACAGAGAGGAAAAAAGAAAAAAAAAATGAATATAGCCTCAGGGACCCATGGGATTATAACAAAAACTCAAATATTTATGTCATCAGAGTCTCAGTCAAAAAGGAGAAAGAGGGTGGGGCTGAAAAAGTACTTGAAGAAACATTGTTGAAAACTTCCCAAATTTATCAAGAGACATAAACCCATTGATTCAGGAAGCTGAGCAGGGTAAACAGGATAAACCCAAAGATAGTCACATGAGGATCTTTATAATTAAACTTCTGAAAACTAAGGCTGCTGTTTAAAGCAGCCAGAATAAAATATCACTTTACCTATATAGAAAAAAAAAAAAATCAAACGGCAGGGGATTTCTTTTTAGAGACCATGGAGGAAAAGAAGGAATTGGAATACTGTTTTTCAAGTGCTAAAATAAAAAAAACATCAAACTGTCAACCCCAAATTCTATTCCCTGCAAAAATATACTTGAAGGATGAAAGAGAAATCAAAACAAGGTCAAATAATGAGAAACAAAGGTAGACCTATCCTAAAAGCATGGCTAAGGGAAATTCTTAGAACACAAAGGAAACAAGAGAAGGAGTGTTAGAACATTCAGAAGAAAGAGAGAACATGATAAGCAAAAATGTGGATAAATATGATAGACTTGTTTTCTCCTCTTGAGTTTTCTAAATTACATTTGGCAATTGAAGTAAAAATTAAAATACTGATGCAGTTATAAATGAATATAGAGGAACTATTGAAGACAATTTTATAAATAAGGGAGACTAAAGGGATATAGAAGGAAGTAAATTTTCTATATTCCAGTCAGACTCGTGAAATGATGATAATGGTAGACTGTTATCAATTAGTTATGTATAAATAATGGAATACCCAGAGCAACCACTAAAAAATCTTTACTAAGAGATGCACTCAAAATCACTATAGATAAATTAAAATGGACTTCTAAACAGATGTTCAAGTGACTGTAGGATCCCAGGAAAAACATAACAAAGAAGTAAAAACTAGAGAGAACAAACAAAAGATTAAAGTGACAGAGTTAAGTCCTAACATATCAATAATTACTTTAAATGTAAATGGACTAAACACAGCAAATAAAAGATTGGCAGAGAGATATTAGCAGAGGAATAGATGGAATAAAATAAAGAAATTCATTTTGAAAAAAAGGTATAAAAGCAATTTAATGAGGAAAGATAGCTTTTTCAACAAGTAATGATGAGGCAGTTATACCTCCATAAGTATAAAAATGTTTCTTGACCTAATTCTCACACCTTATATGAAAATTATTTCAAACTAGATTATGGAATTAAATGAAAATTTATAAGATCTTTTAGGAAAAAATCATAGGAGAAAATCTTTTTGATCTAGGGCTAAACAAAGAGTTCTTAAGACTTGACATCAAAAATGAAATCCATAAAAGAAAAAATTTACATTGGATTTCAATCAAAATGTAAGACTCTTGTTCTGTGAAAGACTTGTTAAGAGCACAAAAATTCAGGCTCCACAGTAGAATGCATTTTGCAAACTGGATATTTGACAAAGGACTAGTATCTAGAACATATAAAGAATAATCAAAGCTCTCAAATTCTACAGTAAAAATATAAACAATTCAATTAGAAAATAATCAGAAGACATGAAAAGACATCTCATCAAAGAGGATATACAAATGGCAAATAGACATTTGAGAAACTCTTCAACATCATTAGCAGCTAATGACATGCAAATTAAACAGAAGACATCACTACACACCTATCAGAATGGCTAAATAAAAAGATAATGACACCATCAAATTCTGGCAAGGATATGGAAAAATTGCATCACTCAAGCATTGCTCATGGGTATATAAACCAGTGGTATAGCCACTTTGGAAAACAGTTTGGCAATTTCTTATAAAACTAAATGTTTAACTGCCATAAGCCCCAACATTTGTACTCTTAGACATTTCTCCCAGAGGAGTGAAGGCATATGTTCACACAAAATCTTACATACAAGTATTCGTAACAATATCATTCATAACACTCAATAATTGGAAACAGCTCAGGTTGTCTTTTAATAGGTGAATGATTAAGGTAAACAGTGGTACATTCATAGTGTGGAATACCATTTGACAGTTAAAAGGAACAAACTCCAGGCAACAACCAAGATGAATCTCCAGAGTGAAAAATGATAATCCCAGAAAGTTATGATTTTATTTACATAACTTTCTTTCAATGACAAAATTGTAGCTATTGATACCAGATTTGTGGTTGCCAAGGGTAAAGGAGTAGGTGAGGGTAGAGGGAAGGGGATGTGGTATTAAAGGACAAGATGAGAGATCCTTGTGATGGAAACATTCTGTCTTGAATGTATCCAAGTCAATATCCCTGTTGCAATATTGTACTATAGTTTGTAAGATATTACCTTTGGGGGAAATTGTGTGATGGGTGTGGAAGTCTATGTGTAATTTCTTACAACTGCATATTAATCTATATTGATCTCAAAATATACAATTCTAGTTTTTAAAACAAAATGCACTGAGTCAGTAGAAGGGGCAAGCTTAAAGATGAGAAGAGAGAATGTGAGGGAGAAACAGGAGCAGGGAGTTTTACTTTTCATTTAGGAGCTCTCCCTGGTGTTCCTGCAGTTTTAATTCCATCCAGCTGTTCATTAAGAAGTTTTAACACAGAGGAGAACTCCATTACATGGTGAGTCATAATGCATCCAGTGGAGGAGTAATTGAAGATAGAGAAGAGCAAATACAAACAGTTTTTCTGTTCACTCCTTATATTTCTCCCGATCAAATCCTCAACCTAAAACAGGGATTCTCAATCTTGGCTGTACACTGGGATCACAAGGAGCTGTTAAAAAATACCAATACCCTCTCACCTCCTCCCTAAATTCTGATTAAATTGATTTAAGGTTTCTCTTTAGCATTAGTATTTTTTAAAATCTTGAAGTAATTGGACTTGGTAGCCAGACACTGAGAATCAGTGCCCAATCCAAGGTCCACAGTCTATTTGAATCTTACTTGTGGGTTCATATCTTGTGTTTGTTTCAAACTGAAAGAAAAGGAACAATGTCATGGTACATGTGACTCTTTTCACTATTTCTGCAGTGAACAGGTTAAGTCCATGTTTTAAGGTAGGGGTTATATTGTAAATGAAATCAATGAGCAGAGCTGGTTGTTAGCTCCCCCAAGACTTCCCGTCCTGTCTCACTGGCCTTCTTTTGAGTTCCCGGAACTGTTCCCTTGTGCCACAGATGCCATTCTCCTACACAGATCAGGAAGTCCTTTCCCTGCCCTTGAGCTCTCTCCCCCTGCCACCTCTCCCTCCTCTTTCTCTATACCCTCCCCAACCCATTCTTCTTTTTCTCCTTTGCCAAATTGGTCTCATTCAGTCTTCACTTCCTCAGAAAAGTCAGCCTCTTTTGCTACCATGACCCTCTCCTTCTCAATACTTATCACAGTGATAATTTTGCAATTATTTTATCACTAATCCATTATGTCTGTCTTTCCCACTAGACCATAAACTCTATAAGGGCAGAAATCTCATCTGTTTCGCTCACTATTTTATCCTCAGCTACTAGCCCAGCATCTGGCATATTGTAGATGCTCTATAAATAATTCATAGCCTGAAGGAACCAGCTAGTCTCTTATTTAGAAACTTGGGAGTGTTCACCAGAGACAGAGGATGTCAAAAGAGCTGTTGCCTAGGAATGGTTCCACTGAAAACCATTTAATGTGACCTTGGACAGGTCACTAATTCTCCCTGGGGCTCCGTGTATATATCTGTGAAACAGAGATGGTTCTCAAACTCTGCTGTACATTAGAACTGGGAAAACTTTTTTCCAGGGTCTGGAAGACTCAACACAGATGTTCTCATTTAACTGATTTGAGGTTGCACCCAGGTATTAGACATTTTGAAATGCTTTAGGAAGACTGAATATGCAATCAAAATTGAAAACTACTGGGCTAAGCTTAATGATGCCTAAAATCTGGCACAATGATTCTAGGATCATATAAAATAGCCATTTCCACTTTTTTTATTTTTTTGGCAAATAGTCCTTCTTTTCTGTTAAAGCTATCTGCACCCAAAAGAAACCAAGCCCATGGTAACACAGGGACATACTTAAAGTGAAAGGTCTTTGTAACCTATCACAGTAATGTTTTCCTGCTGTTTTTAACTTCAATAGTGGTAGTGTTTGCATTGCCATCTTTCAACAGACTTGGCTTGCTGGGATTCTGTAAAGTGAGATTGTAGGATGGTGCTGTGTGAGGGATAAGTAAATTGGGAATTAATTATTGACATAAAAACAGAGCAAGTAAAATTTTGCTCTTTTGATTTTTAACTTTCTGGTTTTCAAAATAGCAGTTTAAAAACACATCTTTCTATCCAAATGCCCAGAGGGGCTAATCTGCGTTGAAGATTAATTCCTTGAGATATTTCACTCTTTAACAGTCTCCTGGTTTGGTTTTTAATATTTGGCACTAAAAATAGTCTGATGACAAATTTCATTTCTTGTAACTTTTTAGCTGTAATTGACTCTAAGATCTAAACGAACTCACTGGGCTTCATGACTTTTATCCACAACAGAGCAGTGCCCCTGTTCAAAGAACTGGGATCATAAGATGCAAATTAGGAAAGAGCTTGTTACCCAGGCATGGAAGAGGCTGCTCCAGAAGTAAAAAGCCAGGGCTGCACCCTCCAGCTTCCTCCAAGTTGTATTATTTTTTGCTCTTGTTTACTGGGATTGTGACATAAATCTCAGCTGATTAATAGAATGACTAGATTTTTTTTTAATTGTGCTTTGAATTATATGATTTCTTTCTAATTAGAAAAGTTCATTGGCATAAGAAACAAAAACATTATGAAGAGAAAGAATTTTTGAAATTAAGTGTACTTCCATGATGGTCCATTCCCAAGGTGCATGAGGAAAATGCCAGGACAATTTAAGTTGTTGGGTGTCTATCAGGAAGATTTGTCCTCTTCATTTTTGAGCAGTGTAGACAAATATATTTCCTTCTCTGCCTGAGTCACCGATAGCCAGGTGAGTGTCTGGGAAACCTATTCATTTCTTGAAATCAGAAGAATACTGTCTGAGCCCATTCTTCAGTAGTTCAGTTATTTGCATCGTGCCTCCCTAAGTGCTTGACGTACTAGTAAAAGATAAAGGCCTGAACACACTCCCAGTAGGTTAGGTAAATCTTTTATTTGGTGAGTGGGAAGGAATCAGGCAAAGGGCTGATTTCAGTTCTTCTGTATTTGGGAAGGAAGAGCAAAAGAAGAGAACACCCCTTTCTTTATTCTACCTCTCAAATAAAATAGCTCTGTTCATAATCCACCAATAACTCATCTTTGAGAATGAATGCAATGTCAAGGAGAATTAAGCCTTTTAATCATTCATACTTTACCGTGAATTAGAAAATCAGGTCACCTTCTTCCTCAGGGAAGTCAGCCATAAAAAATGACTTGAGAGTTTGGATTGGGAGGGAGATGAAAGGTGGGGTTAATTTCAAGGCATAAGGAAAGTAGGTTTGAATGGGGCCTCAGTGTAGGGAATTTCAAATCATTAGAAGCAGTCTGAGAGCTCCTGAGGACTAGCCATGGGACTATGGGCCTGGAGTTGGGTGTGTTACCCTCAGGGCAAGTTAGAGACCTTTTAAATAAGTTTGTCTACTTTGTTCATTTGCCTAAATTTAACTATTGACCTATGTGTCTGCAAAAAAAAACATACTTCCTGATACACTGAGTGTGTACTTTGCTGCTGGCAAAAAAAGAGGTTTTGTTCTCTTAACCTGAAAATTAGGAGACATGACTTCCTTAGGAAAACCCTTGCTGTTGGCCAGAATGTACCAAACTGCCCTCACAATTTCTCTGATTGTAGCACTGCCTTCCAGCCTTCCTTTGGTTTCCTAAGGAAAGAGAGCTCCACACCTGTGTTCACATGCTCCTAGGGCTTGCAGAGGGTGTCCATGCGGTAAGCACACACAAGGGAATCAATTTCTGGGTCCTCAGTGTCCATACATACTCTTTACTAATACTGATCTACTGAACAAGAGACTTGTAGCCAATATGTCTATCTGTTACGAGAGTTCTTTCTCATCTCCTCTTTCATGCTCGCTCTTATCCTGCTTTATAAAACAAAGTCTCTTTAAGCCCTCGAAAATCTCACTGTGGTAACCCCCAAAATGTCAAACAAAAGGACAACTGGACATATTGAAGTTGGGTAACTTCCCTTAATCAAAGCACTTAGGTAGGGCATCTTTCCTGTCTTAAACACATTTCTGTTACAGGTCAAGTATAGTGTTAGAGGCAAGTGTGCTGGTCCTTGTTGAGATAGTCTGGATCCCAAAGTGATGGTAATCTTTCTTTAATGACTCATTGTTTCCATCCCCCACTATTATTAAAGAAAGCATTGTTCCTGAGGGAGAGTTCTTTGATAACAAAGCCAACAAAGCATAGAAAGAAACAGTGAAGATGGCAGTATTTTATTTCATCCTTGCAACAAACTCTTGGCAGAGCTCCATGCCCTATCTACCTCTCTATCTGAGAATTAAGAATCCAGAATGAGGTGGCTGCACATATTAACACATTTGTTAGAAGGTAAACATGAGGCCAAAGTGTATCTAACAGAAAGTGTGACTGTCAAGCCAATTGTTTGACAATAAGGACTACTTAGTCAATTACATTATATCAAAGCCAACTTCCATAAATTGAATGAGCTAGATCTGCAGCTCCAAAGTTGTGCCAAAAATTTAATTGTCATGTTATTTTTTAAAAATTGGTTGGCAAATGAGTTTTGAAATTGATGATAGTTTACCTTCTCCAATCATTTCTGAGTACACTGAGATAGATAAGATGTCTTTAAGTGAAAGAGAAACAGTTATAATTAATAGTTATTTGAAGAATCTTGGTCAAATCTTTTTGGTGTACTTCCCAGAACCCGATAAAATTATTTACTCTAATGAATAAGTATCAAATGCTTTTGTAAGACGAGTTTCTGTTTTCCAAAATAAATTAAAAATTGCTTGAGGCAGGTCATGGTGGTAGGTGAAGTGAGTGAGGCAGATCAAAAGGTACACAGTTCCAGTTATAAAATACTAAGTGTTGGGAATGTAATGTATAACATGGAGACTATAGTTAATATTACTGAATTGCATATTTGAAAATTGCTAAGAGAATAGATCTTAAAAGTTCTCTGCACAAGAAAGCACTTGTAACTGTGAAGGGAGACGGATGTTAACTAGACTTACTGTGGTGATCACTTCACAGTATATACAAACACCAAATCATCATGTTGTGAACCTGAAACTCATACTGTATATCAGTATACCATAATTTTAAAAGTAGATTAAAAGATAATAAGCATTTAAATTATTTTAAATAATTATTAATATTAAATTTAATTGACTAAATTTATATGACAAAATTTTAATGGTTAATATTATTAATTAAATTATTAACTAACTTTAATAATAAATCACCCTGGGATTTAGGCCATATGACTCAAAATTTGTTCAAATAACTGGTTGGAATTACTGTAATACAATCCCATCCACTTATTTACTTGAGCAACATTTCACAGTATATGTCTATAAAATGAAAAAGAGGAATCAAATTGATAATGAACTCTGTTCATTCCAATAATAAATATTAATCTAGGAATGTATGAGCTAGATCAGCAGTAAAAATAACAGACCATTACAGCTACATTTCAGAAGCATTTTACTTTGATATTTTATCAAAACTTAATCTACATGTGTTGTTTTGATCTCTTTTATAATACTGATAATATTTATGTATTACTACCAATAATTATCAATATTACTTCTTCATTCAAAAGAAAATTTTTGAACCTGTTGCCACCTGTAGTAATAGGACATTAAAAAATTCTAATTCATATACTTTTATTTTTCAGAGTACTATGATAAAATCATAAAAGCTTTCAAAAGATGAAAATATGATATTTTTGAATAATGACTAGAGGGGAAGTGGAAGGCAAATACAACTTAAAGGAGCAAGAATTTGGGTCTACTTTTACTAAATAAATGACAATAGGTTATCCAGTCTCTATGCTACTTAAATTCCGTTGGATATGTTTAAAAGAGTAATGTGAAAGTGTTTTGTTTTAGAATAGTTATATACTTCTTTTACAGCTGTTTCATTTTATAATAAATTATTTTAGATGTTTAATCAAAAAATTTGCAAAGGGGCACATAATTTTTCAAAATTTGGAGGGATTGGGATATATGAACAAAAATGTTTTGGAGACCCTTGTCTTAGGGTTTTCTTTTCTCTTCCAACAAAATTCGCCTCCTCCTGTTCCCTCAGGACCCTCGCTGCTTCCTTCTAGCCTGGCATGCTAGCACTCACTTTGGTGTGGGTGACTGTTTTATTGTTGCTGTTGTGGTTGTTTATATTGTAGTATATTTGATGATTTACAATGTTGTGTTTCAACTGAACATCAAAGTGATTTAATTACATATATATATATATAATTTTTAACATATATATATATATATATATATATATATGTATTTATCTGGGCTTCCCAGGTGGCACTAGTGGTAAAGAACCCATCTGCCAATGCAGAAGACATAAGAGACACAGATTTAATCCCTGGGGCAGGAAGATTCCCTGGAGAAGGGCATGGCAATCCATTCCAGTATTCTTGCCTGGAGAATCCCCATGGACAGAGGAGCCTGGCAGGCTACAGTCTACAAGGTCGCAAAGAGTCAGACATGACTGAAGCGATCTAGCATGCAGGCATACATATAGCTATTCTTTTTCAGACTCTTTTCCCGTATAGTTATTACAGAATATTAAGTAGAGTTGCTCATGCTATATAGCAGGTTGATTATCTATTTTATATATAAAGTGAAGTCGCTCAGTCGTGTCTGACTCTTTGCCACCCCATGGACTGTAGCCTACCAGGCTCCTCGGTCCATGGAATTTTCCAGGCAAGAGTACTGGAGTAGGTTGCCATTTCCTTCTCCAGGGGATCTTCCCAACCCAGGGATCAATCCTGGGTCTCCTGCATTGCAGGTAGACGCTTTACCATCTGAGCCACCAGGGAAGCCCATTTTATATATAGTGGTATGTATATGGCACCCCACTCCAGTGTTCTTGCCTGGAGAATCCCAGGGACAGAGGAGCCTGTTGGGCTGCTGTCTCTGGGGTCGCACAGAGTTGGACACGACTAAAGCGATTTAGCAGCAGCAGCAGCATATGTTAATCCCAACCTCCTAATTTATCCCTCCTCCCCCTACATTTCCCATTTGGTCATCATAAGTTTATTTTCTAAGTCTATGAATCTATTTCTGTCTTGTAAATATGTTCATTTATATCATTTAAAAAATTACATCTAAAAGTGATATCATATGCTACTTGCCTTTCTCTGCCTAACTTACTTCACTTAGTATGATCATCTCTAGTTCCATTCATGTTGCTGCAAATGGCATAATTTCATTTTTTATGGATGAGTAATATTCCATTGTGTATATATACCACATCTTCTTTGTTCATTCATTTGCTGATAGACACTTAGGTTTCTTCCATGTCTTGGCTATTGTAAATAGTGCTGCAACGAACATTGGAGTGCATGTATCTTTTCTACATATGATTTTCTCCAGATATATGCCCAGGAGTGGGATTATTGGATCATATGTTAGCTTTTTTTTAGTTTGTTTGTTTTTTTTAAGAACTTCCATACTGTTCTCCATAGTGGCTGGCTATTCCTATTTACATTCTGGTGTGGGTAACTGTTAATCAGTTGTTCTTCCCCAAACGCATTTGTTCTGTACAAAGACTTCCTGGAAATAATGATGTAACCTGACAGAATGATGTTAGGTTCTTTGCCATGAGAATTTTCAACCAGACATAAAGGTATTTGAGGGAAGAAGGAAAGTTCCCGAAACTTATATGGGTGTTTTGAGATTTGCTGGGCCTTCTCTGATTGCGGGTAATACAGGATGTTCAGAATTGTCCAACCACACAGACAGGAGCCATTGGCAACTTCATGTACCAAATCAAATTTTGGCTAAATTCATGACTGAGAAAATTGAACTCACTATATATGTGTTGCTTTTAGTATTTTAACCATGATATTTCTGATATGACTGTTCCAGTATATGTGTGTGTGTTAGTAGCTCAATCGTGTCCGACTCTTTGCAATCCCATGGACTGTAGCCCACCAGGCCCATCTGTCTGTGGGGCTTCCCAGGCAAGAATACTGGAGTGGGGTTGCCATTTCCTTCTCCAGGGGATCTTCCTGACCCAGGGATTGAACCTGGGTCTCCTGCATTGCAGGCAGATTCTTTATCATCTGAGCCACCAGGGATATATGTATATACTGAAAGTAAGATTGAAACTAATTTAGTTTGGGAGTAAAAGGGAAACCAGCACCTTTAAAAGAAGCTGATCATTTGTGTCCTTGGGTTAGTTTGTTTTTTTAAATTGTGTTAACTCAACCTTCCCCCAACTGTACTCTGTATCAAGAAAACACCTTTGATTTTTTTTCCATTACAAAAAAATCCAAGAAGCAGGCCAAGATTATGGCTTTGATTATGTGTTGACTATTAATTTTATGTTACTTGGAAGCTATAGACAATAATCAATACAGAGGAGAGAAGCCAGCTGTGCACACATGCCTCCAAGTACTTCTGGGGGAACAACTATAGATGTATTGAAAGGTGGTCAGGAGCATCATTTTTACAAGTGAAGAATTAGAAATTATACATATGGTTGCCCTTGGCACTTGTGAAATTTGTCCTGCCTTTTTCTCTGGACTTCTGCAATTGTCAAGGTCTTGTAGCATCTCTCCCAGGATTAGCTTCATGCTTGTCAGTGTTTACTGAACTGAATTAAGCTGACTTTAGGACCCTGATAGACTCTGACACATGGTATTGCTCAAGAGTACTATAATATCCACAAGAAAAAATTGTGTTTTAATTTTGAAACACTGATTACAGTGCTCCTTTGGATAAGACCAAGAATAATGGGGACTCTTAGTGCTGAGTTGTATTTGACCCACAATTCTTCAGATTTCTTCCAAAATGTACAGATACTGTGTCTCTCCTAAAGTATTATTTTATCCCTGTTAATCTCATTTTTATGCTCCACAGTTTACTTTTTTAAAAAGTCTTCATTCATTTTATTCTGGTTTGGCTTCTTCAGTACTTCAAGCTACTGAAAAATTATATACACCGGGTATTTCTGCTGTGATGCTGGCTTTCTAGAGAAGCAGACTGTGTTGTGGACACATGCATCATCCTGGAAGTATGAGAAGATGGTACTGATTCAACCGCTCCTTCAGCTTGCGTTGGAGTTTAACAGTTCCCCTTAAAGTAGTAGTGGGTGTTTGTTTCCCACTCAAGAGTTGAGCTCCTCAATGTGTATCACACATCTTAAATCTCAATATGCTGTTCACTGTTTTAGCTCCCAAATCATTCCAAGAAAAGCAGTTCCTCTCCTTTTCCAGCTGCTCATGTCCCCATTTCTATATGTACTTATTCACTTGTAATGAAACATAATGACATTAGGCATTCTGAGTAGAATCTGTACTTCACAACAAGAAAATTCACAGCAATGAGAAGCCTGCACATCACAACTGGAGAGTATCCCCCACTTTCTGCAACTAGAGAAAAGCCTGCGCAGCAGTGAAGACCCAGCACACCAAAAATAAATAAAATTTTAAAAAAAATTTTTTAATGTATATGATAAAGATTCTAGCAGCCTTCTAGAACCTCCTGAGCATTATTTTACTCTGATTCTTATGGGCTCTATTTTACTCTAGGGTAGTGAGGGTTCTTTTGGAAGTGACAGAAACCCAAGTTAATGAATTTAAGCAAAAGGAGAAAGTGTTGGCTCCTGCAGCCGAGAGGGCTATGAGAGGATTCACAAGACTGGAAGAAGACTTTAAGGAATCAAGTCTCAGGGACTGGTCCACAGGAATTGCCTCCAAATCTCTTGAATCTCCTTATCTCTCCTTGGCTTTATCCTGCAGGTTGGGAGCCTCTTCCCATGTGTGAAAAAGAGGGTTGGTGGAAGATCCAGATTCATTCTTTCTAGATCAGCAACTCTAGTATAAAGAGCATCTTTTCTCAAACTTCATCTAGCAATCCAAAGCAAGATTTGGATTGATCCCTCATGAGCCCTTTGCCTACCCCTCTAATCAAGTTTTCTGGCCTTCTACTATGCATAAGAATTGTCTTGAGTGCTTTTGAAAATTCAGATTCCCAGTCCCCACCAGCAGAAATTCCAATTTCAGTGGTTAGGAAAACCACATGAAATGGGGAAGAGGTGGTTTTCCAAAACATAGTGGCAGTAACCAAGCAAACACAGAGAAAATATCCTTAAAAGAACTTTACTTAGGATATGTGACTATGAAAATGTCAACAAGCATCTTTATGGCACAGCAGTGAGACCGTTCAAAGATAGGGGTGGGCAAAAGATATGGAGCTTTTTATATGGAAGTGTCATAACAGTCCTTATCTCTCTAGTTTAAAATGACAAATTCATTAGCTATTTACTTAAGTAGCATGAGTATATAATGACTAGTGTCAACCTGAAAATGTGACACACCCCTTTTTGATGTTAGTTGGTGGCACTGGTGGTAAAGAATCTGCCTGCCAATGCAGGAGACATAAGAGACACGGGTTCAATCCCTGGATAGGGAAGATTCCCTGGAGGAGGGCATGGCAAACCACTCCAGTAGTCTTGCCTAGAGAAACCCATGGACAGAGGAGCCTGGCGGGCTATAGTCCATAGGGTTGCAAAGAGTCAGACACAACTGAAGTGACTTAGGATGCATGTACAAGCATTTCTTTAAAATGCTGGTTTCTGTGTTCTGTGTGTCTGTATTCCCTCCCAAATTCACATGTTGAAAATCCTAGTGCCTGACTGGTATTGGGAGGTGGTACCTTTGGGAGGTGCTTAGGTGATGAGGGTGTGGTGTTAATGCCTTTGTGAAAGAGACTCCAGAAAGCTCCCTTGCCCTTTCCATCATGTGAGGAAAGAATAAAAAGGCACCAGCCATGAAACAGGAGGAGGCCCCTCATCTGACTATGCTGGTACCTTGATGTGGGCTTCCCAGTCTCCCAAACTGTGAGACATATGTTTCTGTTGTTTAAGACACTTGTAAACAATCCTATTGACCCACTTGAGAAAGGTTATCTAGACTTTTGTTGACGCTGCATTTAAGATTTCTTGGTGTGCTGATATCAGAGGCCAGGAAGCAGTTTTAAGATCTCAGAAACTAGTTCTGATTCTGTGGACTCAGTATAAATAACAGGGGATTCTTCTCAACAAAGACAGGCAAGCTATCATTCAGTGGTTGTACTGAGTAACTAGTAAGTGAGAGGCACCATCCTGTGATGGGGAAGACTCAAAATCTCTACCCTCATGGAGGGTACACTGTAGTCAAGAGACAGACAGTAACTAAACACACCTCTGTAATAATATGCTCAATAATGCTGAGTACAATGAGGAAAAATAAAGCTGGGTTATAAGAGTAACAGGGGTGCTAGTTCAGCTGAAGGGTTAGGGAAGGCTCTTCCAAGGAGATGACTCAGGAACGAAGTGAGAGAACAAAGCAGAGGCCTTGTTCTGAAAACAGTCTCAGGATGTTCACAGCACTGTGGCCACAGCAGTCTGTGGTGGATGATGAGGTTGGAAGGGCAGGAAGAGAATATATGCTGTAGGGCCTTTTAGTCCTTTGCAAGTAGTTTTAAGTTGTGCTCTAAACGTGGTGGAGAGCCACTGGAAGATTTGGCGGTGATCATGGTGAGAAAACTTGACAATTTTTTAAGATCTCTCTGGTTTTTGTGTAAGGCATAGTCTGAATGAATGATTTGGTGAAAGCTTTCATAAAAGCTGTCCTTAGGTGGTAGCAATGGAGATGGTGTTTAGCTTGGACAGATTTGGATGTATTTTGAAGAATGATGCAACTGGATTGGAGACCAAAGGGAAGGGAGTTTCAATAAGAAGAGGACAGTAACAAATGTTAAGAATCCCCCCAAATAGGGAGAGTCAAGACTGAGAATAGGGCCTTGTATTAGACAATGGTCAATTTTATTTTTAAATAGAAAGAATAAGAGTAGTGATTGCGGAGAGGTACAGGTAGAATGTTGGGGAAGAAGCTAGACAGAGAGGTGGGAGGGCAGCCGCAGGTGATGAGGAAGATCAAGCAACAGGCCCAAGGTGTCCCCAGTGAAGGTTTTGGCCTCACTATGGCTATGAAGCTTACTTTGCCTTCAGTTATAGGTTGGAATACAGGGAAAAATTCACTTATCTTCTAAACTCTTTAAAGAATATCTATTTAGTTCTGCCTCCCCACCTGATAGAGGCGATAATTTATCTTTATCTAGCAACGTATTTTTGATAGAACGCAAAAAAAAAATGTGACAAGGGCAGAAACTGTACTTTTAAAAAAGGGTGACCATGTTTATTTAAGTGTAAATCAAATAACAAAATTTATTCATGGTTATCTTTGGGAACATTGATCTCTGTCCTTCTCTATCTCTTGGAAATGGATGTTCCAAATTAAACTCTCAAGAGAGTAGAGGATCTTTGTAGAAGGCTGATAATTAGATTAATAGCTCCTTAGACGTTGTGATCCATTTTTCACAAAGGAAAATGAAATAAGTTGCTTTTACATCAGAAACTCTGTTAGTTTGATTATTTCACAGGGATTGATGTGTTCCTTTTGGTTTCAGCAATCATCAGCAGATTCATCAATGCATTTCAATGCAATTGGGTGAGTTGCTTTGATTGGCAGAAACATATACAAGAGCAGGAGAGTTAGCACTTCTGTAGATAGAGTCGTTTAGCTTCCTCTTAGAGAATAAGCTATGCTGTGAAAAGGAAATTGAAACTAAACTTGGTGAGAAGGGTTCACAGTCTCCAGTAAAAGAATTTTGTCTTTTTTCTCATCCTTTTTACCCCAGGCAGTTAAGCAGTTGGAAAACACCTACTGTATCCTCAGGACTGTGCGTTGCACACAGAGTCGTGGTCCCTAGTATCAACAAAAGAAGAGCTAGCTGAGTGAACAGGACAGGTGTCTGAGAACCAATGATAAACTGCCTAAGGTAACATATAGTGAAGGGCTATAAACCATGTGCAACAGACCATGTTAACAAATGTAAATCAAACAAATCTAGTTTTAAGGAATGGCTTATCATTCCCTAAGATCACCAGGCCTTTCTTCAGGATTATGAAAGGTTAATTATAACTTTAATATTAAGAGAGTCATAACTATGTAGATCCCATACCCTCACATGTTCTTTTTATTTTCTAGAGAATTAAGTCCAAGTACCTTAGTGTAGCATCCAAGTCATATGTCTGAAGACTTTTGGGGGTGTAAGGCAGAGGTTCCCAACCCCTGGACCTTGGGCCAGTACTGTTTGTGGCCTGTTAGGAACCAGGCCACACAACAGGAGGAATATGGCAGGCGGGTGAGCTAGTGAAACTTTATTTGCTGTTCTCCATCGCCCCCCATTGCTTGCATAACTGCCTGAACTATCCCCCACATCCCCACACCCCAGTCTATGGAAAAACTGTCTTCCCAGAAACTGACCCCTGGTGCCACAAAGGTTGGGAACCATTGCAAGGGATAGGAAACCCAACTCTGGTTTTGACAGGAAAGGAAATTTTTTAGCTCATATAACCAATCTAGGATTGGGTCTATTTTCACTCATGGCTTCATATAGGAGCTCAGTTTCTCCCCCGGAAGCCTTCTCCCTCACTGCTTTCAGTGTCTGACCCTACATGTTAGCTCCTAGCAGCCCCAGGCTCATAGTCCCAGGGAACAAAGACCATGTGCTTTCTTCTCTAGAGGTTCAGCAAAAGGTTCACTGCATCTCTTGATTTTGGTTGTATCACATGTCCAACTCTGAACCAAGGACAAGATTCAGAAGGATGTGATGCTCTGATTGGCCAGACCTTTTTAACACAGCTTCCCTTGGATATTCTTTTGTGGTCTTTGGGACAGCAAAACCACACATCTTATACACAAGATCCTCCCTTAGGCCTTATATCCCTAACTTCATCTCTTGCTGTTCTGTGTTCAACCCCCAGTGTTCTTATTGCAAGGAGTTAATTCCTGTTTCCTAAGAACCCCAAGCCCTTTTCAGAATGGTGAACTTGTGTTTATATAGTTGCCACTGCCTGTGATGTCATCTCCTCTTTTAGGAAAACTCAGTCTCATGTTCAAGATCCAGCTCCTGCCTGACCAGAGCTGGTGAAGGGTCTTACAAGAAGTGTGATAAAGAACACACATCAAATATTGGGTATAACATCCCCTTCAGTGAAAGTAGTTGTGAAGTGCTTCCCATATCCTGTCTGTGGGTAGTGACATCTCTTTCTCTACAGAAGGCCAAAAGTCATGTTGAAAGATTTGGCCCATAGTTTGAGGGCCAGAATCATAGAAGAAGTGACAGGCAAGAAGCCAGGCAGATTCTTCAGCTGGAGCATAGCCTGATGATCCAGAACAAGGATGGAAAGTATCTGTGCAGAGTCATTCCAGAAAAGGCTTAGTCGGCACAGGAGATGGAGATACTGGACGGGAGCTCAGTGTCTTATGACACTGAGGCTGAGTAACAGCCTCAAGTGAGGCCGGGGTAACCCAACAAAATCTGAGTGAGATCCAGGTAGCATGAGTCAGGCTCTGAAGGGAGTATAGACACAAGAGAAGTGAGGATGTACAGTTACAAAACTGGTCCATGAGAGAGTATTGCTTTAGTTACTTCTCATCCAAAAATGTGTCTATTCTGTGATTTTATCCTCCCGGACTAAATGGTCCTCAGTACAACTTCTGTTGAAATGTTAACAGTATTATAACGTCTGAAGGGGGCCCTGACATTAGGAAGGAAAAGATAATGCACTGAAAAATCATTATTGATTGCAAGTCAGTTTGAGATTTGGGCCTATAGTTCTAGATCTAAGTCATTTTATATCCCTTAGAAATGAAAGCAAGTGAATTGCCACAGACTTGCATGAGATATTAGTTCTGTTTTCCAATGACTTAAATATAGCCCAAATCACTTCGCACCAGAGGCCATGTGGCTCTTTATGGCCACAAACAGCAAGCATATGGCCTAGAGAGCACTTTCCTACCCAGCAGTAATATTTCCAGTACACCTGAGGCCCAGAGCAGCCACAGCTGTAATTGGCAGACAGCTAGCATGCCTGGTTGTTTGCTTGTCCTTGTAAAATTGAGCATGACAAGCCAATGAGGGGTGGAGCTGTGCTTGTTGCAAGCATACTTAGAATTCAAGAAAAGTGAAGTATCGATTTGAGAATTTGATTTGTGATGCTCATATCTATTCATTCATTTCTTAACCATAGTTCATTAAATTTAACAGTTTTGTGACTCTGAATTCACAGATGACAACAGCAACATATTTTAGGCCATAAATTACTAGCTGCTTTAAAAAGGGGGACTGATTTAACAGCAAATTGTAGAGTAGTAATAGAAGCACTAAAATCTGTCTTTGTACCTCCAAGGATTTTGTTTTAAGGGTTTGTATTGCAACAATAAACATTCTTCTAATTCTTACCACACAAGCAAGTCCACTTTCAGAGGCAGTCATTTACTTGTCTTGTAACAAAAAATAATTTATGATACCCAGTATCAATTTACATTTATACTTTCTCTCCATGGCAGGGGCATAATGCTCTTTGGTTGTTCTGGTAGAAAGTGCTTTACAATTATGTAAGGTCTGAAACAAAAATATTGCCTGTATTTAAAAGATAAATTAAAATTCTGGAAGTAGAACACAGTCTGGAATGGGTCTGAGTTACAAAGTCTTAGGTCAGCCCTGAAGGATGCCCACTTAATGTTTGCTTCTTGCTCTAAACCACTGATGTTCATTTTTAAAACAATCATTGCATCTCTTTTCATTTGATTTTATTCCTGTCAGTGTTTGAGTATTATTTTCTTTCCCCCAACAACCTTTTCTTCTTCCCTAAAGTGTCCAAACTAATCAGTTCACTTTGTCAGCTGACAATTTCAGGGAGTAGTAGGACTCCAGTGAAGATACAATTAGCTCTCAAAGCCAACATCTGTAAACCACTAGATAAAATAAGAGTTGGCAAAGGCCATTGGGTCTGAACTGATTATTTTCCTAGTGGGAGAGTTAAGCTTCTGCTGATTAACACACTCAGGATCCCGATTAACTTTGTGGCATGAAGCTAACATAATTACGTCATTGGCCTTAAAATGAGACTCTTACTTTCAGAGATGCTCCAAAGGCAATTGTTTTACTTTTTCTGGAGCCTGAGACCTTCACAAAAACAGCCTGGCCCACCTGTTGTGTGAAAGCCTGGATTTTAGGATTTCCCCAAAGATCACATCTAGATGTATTAACAAAGGGATTCATGTGGGGAATGATTTATGTTGTGGGTATGAATAGAGGGCCACAAGCTTATGAGTACAGGAGATACCATATTCCTTTATTTTTCAGTTAGCAATTTAATTCTGACTATTCCCAGTTGGCACTAGTGTTAAAGAACTCACCTGCCAATGAAGGAGACTAAGGAATGTGGGTTTGATTCCTGGGTCAGGAAGATCCCTGGAGGAGGGCATGGCGACCCACTCCAGTATTCTTGCCTGGAGAATCGCATGGACAAAAGAGCCTGGTGGGCTACAGTCCATGGGGTCACAAAGAGTCAGACATGACTGAAGTGACTTAGCATGCAATGCATGATATGCTACATTTTGCTCGACTATAAACTCAGCTATCCATAAGTCTTTTCCCACCATGGTTTTGCCAGGAATCATGAAGGTCCCTCAGTCATCACATATCTGTCCCTACATTATCCCAGCTCATGTCATCAAATGCATTGATTGATGGCTTTGGTTTGACACTGAGCACACAAGAAGCTATGTCAAGGCTGGGAGTCCTGGGCTGGCTTCTCCTAGGTCCTATTGTTCTATTCAATACCAGTTCTTCATAGTTTCTAATGCCCAAGAAACCATACATGTGTCTCTTCCTTCCCTCATAGATAATGGTCTTGGCTTTGGAAAATATTTCCCTTTCTTCCTATTTCCATCAGAAGCATGCACACAGACTTTTCTTTCTTGTTCCTCTGATTCTGGGGAGCCTATTTTTAACTTGGGAAAATCTTTCTCTCTTCGTGTTTTCCTCATGATACCCCTATCTTCTGACACCCCATTTCTCTCAATGGATTTTGCTTCTGGAAACAAAAGTCAAGAAGAGAAGTTTTTATAGGTAGTCTTTGTTTCTTTATCTGTAGAGGAAGAAGAAATAGGAAATATGGAGTGAAAATTATAAATTACTATCACAAAAAAATTGTTCTACCATAGACACAAACATATATTCTCAAAAGTAGATGCCTGATTGATTCATTTTTGCACTGGGCATCTAGCAAACAAACAAAACACTAGACAAAAGAACCTACAAATCTCATCAGATTGAATAATTTATACATTTGTCACAGTGTCCAAGGTAAAAGAGAAACTAAATTTAGTTTAGTGTGTCAGTGAGGAGGAAGTGAAAAGATCAGCTTCCCAGTAATCTTCCCAGGTACCTATAACTGCCACGCTTCCACTTCCAAATTAATTGTCTATTTATATGATTTTATACATGCCATGCTGTGCTGTACTTAATCACTCAGTCGTGTCTGACTCTTTGCAACTCCATGGACTCTAGCCCACCAGGCTCTTCTGTCCATCGGGATTTTCCAGGCAAGAATACTGGAGTGGGTTGCCATGCCCTCCTCCTAGGGATCTTCCCAACCCAGGGATCAAACCCAGGTCTCCTACATTGCAGGTGGATTCTTTACCAGCTGAGCTACCAGGGAAGCCCATGATTTTATATATAATGCAATGATTTTTATAGTCATCTTTTACCTATTAGATTTAGACAAGTCCTCTACATTATACTATTTTTTAATACAGACACCATAAAAAAATGAACCTTCTCGTGACATTTGACTGCCCTGGGCATGAGTGATCACTCTTTTCTGAAACTCTCTCTCCCGCAGACTCCAGAAAAGCACTTTTTCACAGTTCTTGTCCTGCCTTTTCCGATCTTTCTTCTTTGAAACCTTTCATAAGACTATTCCCTTTATCAGCATCTGTATATTTATCCATGTACAAATCCAGCCTTCCATTCTTGGGCCTCTGTTCCTTTCACAAGGTGATCTTATTCACTCTCCAAGTTTTAACCACCAACTAGCTGCTAATGACTCACTCTTGCTCAGCCCAGTGAACTCTGGACCCTTACCTCCAAATGTGCCCTGGACACCCCCATTTGAATGGTTCCTAACACTTCAAGCTTGATCTTTCCAGAGCAGATTGCCTCAACCTCTATCCCACTAACCTGTATCTCACTTTAGGCTTCTTTTTATCTTCCACATGATTATAATTCCCCTCCTTCCTTCTTAATCTTGACCAGTCCACTCAAGCCCACAAAATTTATACCTGTTCTAACTAGTTGCTGCATTCGCTGTCTCCTTGCTATTGCTGTTACTCAGCTGGCTCCAGGATGCCAGGTTTGGTTTCATTCTTTCTTTCTACCCCTGCCAGCTTTGTAGGCTTTGGTGTCCCTTTTTGCTTCTTGGACTTCAACTTCTCTTTTAATATGTGACTCTCTCTCTCTGATTATGTTGTCCCATACAGTTTTGGAAGAAACTCCCTACCTAGTTTCTAGTGAAGGGTGGTGAAGGATGTCTTGACTTCCAGACTTGACTTGAAGTCTTGGCTCCTCACTTTCCTTCATGTCTTCAAACTGCTAAGCCATCATTGAACATGTTTTGGATTCTCCTTTACACTCTTTCTGACACTGCCTTAACTTAAGCCCTCATCCCCTCTTCCCTGGGTTATTTAGGAAACTTCCATGTGGTTTCCAGTCTCTAATTTTGTTCTCCATATGGCAGCCAGAATGATTATTCTAAAAGGCAGTGCTGATTATTCCTTTGCTTAAAGCTTATCAGCAAATATTTGTAACCCTGATATCTCATCAGAAAAGAAATTCCATGAAATGTTTCAAATATATTGATTTTGGCTTTGACTCCAAAGATGCTAATTCAGTAGATCTGAGACAGGACTTTGGCACCAATGTACTGGTAGAGCTTCTTGGGTAACTCTGATGTGCAGCTTCCTTAGCATGGCTCCCCAAATCTACCATGACCTACCTCTACTCACCTTTCCACCTCACCTTCTGTTCTGAAAGAGCTGGAGTGTATTTCTTACCCTTCTCTATCCTGGGGTCTATTTAGTCTTGATATTCATTGACCTGACTGGACAACTGTAGGATGACAGCAGGTAGTATCAAAGAGCCAGAGCTCTTCTTCAGGTCATTAAGTTACCTGGGACTACAGATTAAGAATTCCTTTATAATTGTTCACAATGTAATTCAGTGTATTCCTTTTCTTAATTCTGTGTTCAGTGCTATTTCTGTAGAGTACTAGACAAAATAATTCCTCACCCTACTTGGTATTTACACCTTTAAAGTATTTATAGCCTGCTTTTATACCCTCACTTAGTCATCACTGAACTAACAAGTATGCATTTTGCTTCTACACTATTAATTTAGAAATCTGTTTCTCTATAAGGTGATAACTTTCCCAAATTATTCCATTATTTTATCCTATTCTTAAACTGTGGTTTTTCTGCTTTGAATAACTAGACCACAAACCCATTGGAGATAACAAACAGGACTTACAATTATGACTTCTGTTTCATTGTTGCCTCTTCCATGCTGGACACAGACATGGGCATAAAATATTGGGAGAGGAGGAAAGAGTCAATTTACCGAGACTATATTAGAGACAGTAAGTCCTGACTTCCTTTCTGTCCTCTTTTTGTCCTGTTAACCTGTATTTAAGATGCTCATTAATCCTATCACCAGGTGTTTTAGGCATAAGTATTTCTCTGACTGAGCTGCAAATGAGTTATTCAAGATAAATTATTCTTTGGTAAGAGAGAAAACCTAGGAGAAAATGGAATACTTTGTGTTATTTTACATCTCTCGGAAAGGATTGATCATATTACTTGATGAGAATTCCAAATGATGCTTCTGTCAGGCAGTGAGACTTGTCATTCTGGATCTGTATTACATGAAGTTGTATTTGGCTACAATCCAATGAAATGCACCCAAACGCAATTTCTAAGGCATTCAGAAATGTACCCATCATTTTATTCTGTGCATGCCCATGGAATATCTGGAAAATGTTCATTTTCTATTACTGAGTGAAATAATTCAGGACCCATTTCAATAAATCCATGATAACTCATAGACACCCTCCCCACCAAGAGCCCCCTCAAGAGTCCGGTTCTGCTCTAAACATGGTTTCAAGTTGAAAAGGGCCTTTACCAGCAGAGGAGTAACCCTTGAGCCCAGCAACAGTGAAATTCACAGAACACCTAAATTTCAGACAGGGAACACTGAGATTAGTTGTTAGGCATATTACAAAGAAAAGGAAAAAGAGCCCTGTGCCTGTGCAGTAATGTATCAAGACCAGGCCAACATTTGAGAGCTAAGGAATGTGAGAGAAGCATGGGCATCCAAAGAGACAAGAAAGAAAAATGCAGAGAGAAGAGAGTGGTGAATATTAAAATCAACAGAGATAACAAGCTGTGGAAATCATAAGCTTTTTATAGATGTTGGGAATGGAAACCATGGAAAGGAAGAAAAGAGAAGCATTATATCACTGAAAAGTAGGAAGCAAGTGACGCCATCCCCCTTGAGTGAGCTATGTGTCCCCCTTAGCACACCTGGTGTAGCTCTGCCTCCTGGAGGAAGCATCGGTGTGCTCACAAGGTCTCCTTAATTAGCTACATCATGTTCCTGTGGCCCACACCATCTACAGCTTTGTCTACAGCCATAGCTGCAGAGAGGCTATCGTAAATAATTCATAATCATAAAGAGGACCCAAAGTCAAACCGAGGTAAAATGACGTTTTGTTTTCCTGCTTAGGAAAGTGGAGATGTATTGATATGTCTAAAGATTTCTAATTATAAAAATATCTCGAGTAGTGGTGTGCTTGTGTTCCTTTCTCTCTAGTTTTTGTGTATCTGTCATAGGTTTTTGAGTTCTGGTTATCATTGGTTTCATTTATGTTGATCTATGACTATATTTAATATCTGTCTCTAATGAAACTGGTAGACATCTGTAACGCTACAGTGCAATAAATGAAGATGGAAAGCAGATGAATGTGAGAGGACAGTGAAGTCAAATTTTAACTAATTCATATGCTTTTTAAAGGTTGACTTGGGAATACTTGACATTTCATCTCCAGGTCAATTTGAAAAAAATTTTCCAAACACAGTTTCCCAGACCATTACATCAATCAAGTCTTTCCCTAAAGTAGGAGTAAATAATTGGCTCTTTTTCAATATTAATTAAAGTTGTTCTGTCAGAGAAGCTATTGATCTAATCTTCTGTGATCTGATCTTGCTCAGAAACATGAAATGTAATTTTTGACCTCTGGTTCCTCATGTGTTTACCCTGGAGTGCTGGTCTCAAATTTTCCATTTAATTTAATCCTTTTATGCTGATGACAAGATGCCCCTATTGTTGACTTCCCTTATCCAGCTTGTGCTGGTTATTTCAAAATGGTAATAAATTAAGCTTGAATTTACACAAAATGTCTTCCACTAATTCGCTTCAGGTCAATACATTAAAAAAAATTTTTTTTTTTTGAAATATAGTTGCTTTATAAAGTTGTGTTAGTTTCAGGTGTTTAGCAAAGTTAGTTACATATACATACATATACCACTCTTTTTAAGATTCTTTTCCATCAGGGAAGCCCCACGTATATACAAAAACCACTCTTTTTCTCATATAGACTATTAGAAAGTACTGATAATAGACCACACCAAAAAATTACAAAGAACAACAGCATTAGGCTTAAATGGCCATCTTTTAAACCCATTCTTTTTTGTCCATATGCTTTCCTGTAGTCCTTGATATCAATCTTGTGGGCTATTTAATCGCCCAACTCTGGTCAACCTTTTTGTTTTTTTTTTGGTTGCAGAAGATGCTTCTGTCCCTCAGGATGGGAGGCTAAAAAGGAATTTTAGCTGCTGAACCCTTGCAACTTCTTTAATGAGCCTGGCTGATCTTTAACCTGAGAAATCAGTGGTCCATCTGTTCAAGAGGAGCTTGACTCCTGCAATTGTTTGGCAAGCATCACAGAAGGCATTTGAACACACAGCCTCCATCTGGTCATTGCTGCTTGCTAATCTAAAAGATATGGGAATGTGGGAGAGAGTGACATTTCCACTTAGCAGTAATTATTTCTAAAAGCTCTCAGCTTCTTTACACATTACTTCCTCCTTCTGACACTTCCGTTTCCCATAGAGAACTTTTAGAAAATGAGGTTATTAATAGAGTCTTTGGACTATTTATTAGAAAAATATTCTTATGCTAAATTTCCTGTTTTAGGCCACTTTGGTTTTGCTTTTTGATTGTTTATCTGTTATCCCTACTATTCAATTGTTGTGGGTTCCAGCCCAAATGTTTGATTTTGCTAGGTAGATCGCCCATATCTGAAGCACATGATGAAACAGGGTGATCTCACTAAGCCTACATCTGAACCTCAGCCCCTCCAGCTGTTTTATCTGTCTTGATGGACAATAAAAGTTGTGCATATGAATCTATGATGCATTTGTCAGTTTTAATTAACTTAGATAAAACTATTGGATTCTCTCCTTCATGGATATGAACATTTTGAAGCTCAGATAATCATATATAGATGGAGCATTATCATCAATGACACTTTGCTACTTAAATCAAGACAGCACTCTCAAAATGTAGCATATATTTGCAATGGAATATTATTCAGCCTTTAAAAAGAAGGGCATTCTACCATGTGCAAAAATATGGATGAATCTGGAGGGCATTATGCCAGGTGAAATAAATCAGACACAGAAATACGGCATGATCTCACTTAAATCTAGAAACAAAAATAGTTAAACTCATAGAGGCAGAGAGTGAAATGGGGATTGTCAGGGACTGAAGGGCAGGGGAAATGGAGAGTTATTGATCCAAGAGTATAAAGTATCATTTATAAAAGAAAAATAAGTTCTGGAGAGCTTCTGTACAGCTTAGTGTCTTTAGCTAACAAACCTGTATTATATACTTAAAATTGCTTTAAAAAAAAACTTAAGTGTTCACCCTACCAAAAAAAAAAAAAAAGTGAGAGAGACAGAAAGAAAATGGTAGCTTTGTGAGGTGATGGATATGTTAATTAGTTTGATTGTGCTGATCACTTCACACGTATACATATATGAAAACATACTTGTTAATTATACTTCAACAAGGCTGGGGGAAAAGGAAAGAGCTCTCTTTCCCTAGTAGTCTCTAATGCAAGTGGATGAGAGAAATTGGAGAGACTTATCTAGGATATACAGCCCTGCCTCTAAACCGATGATTTCTTTAGAACCTTGCCACCAAGGTCTTCCTCAGGTAGGTGAAGACTATTCTGAAGTCAGGAGCAGTTTTTGGTATTGTCTGACTGGCTCAACAGTCTGTAGGTCATAGTGAATGGAAGTCATGGCAAGGTTTCTACTGTAAGAAACAGTCTCTACTAAGCCCTGCTAGAGGAAAAAAGTTTAGTTACTCTGGATTTTAGTTCAGTGCCAATTAGTTATGAATTCAGCCACAGAGACCTTATTTACCATACACTATTATATTAATTAAGCCTTGAAGTACCCAAGCCATGAATCACCACTGTATAATCAATGCTAAATTTTTAAACAAAAATAGCCCTTCATACTCCACACAGGCTTTGCAGATCTGAACCCTGTGACAACTAAAAGGAAGCTTGTGAGACATGTGTTCTTAGACCAAAGCTTAGGAAGCCTAACTGTGTAATGTTCCAAGATGCTAAAATACATTGGCAACTAGGGATTAGCCTTACCATGCAGAGATGAGTTACAGAAACTGGAATCCAATGTACAAGAGTGACTTTCAGATGTCTCGTATGACCGTGAACACTTGTCTTTGAACACAGAACCATAGACTCATACAGGGGTTGGTGGAAAGCATCAGTGCATTTTCAAATGCCATCTAAAATGTACTCAGAAAAAGGTACTTCACTGCCTCATCACCCGCTCCACATGGTGGCCATCCACAGCACAAGACAGAGGTTTTCCATCACTTTCTTTATCACAAAAGTATTAGAGGAAGCTTTGTGTCCACATAGACCCAGGTTCAAATCCTAATTCTATCATCTATTATTTTTGTGATTGTGAGCAAGTTTCAGATCATGAATAAAAAGTGAGGAATGTAAATTGATAAAGAACAGTGAAAGTGGGTAAAGATGATGAAATAATAGCCTCAAAAAATGTACACAGCCAAATCCTCAGAACCTGTGAATATGCTACTTTCTGTGGTAAAAGTAACTTAGCAGGTGCGATTAAATTTAAGGAACATGAGGTAGAGGTGTTCACCTAGATTATCCAAGTGGGCTCTATATCATTACATGGATACTTGCAATCAGAGGACTTGTTATGGCTTAAGTCAGAGTCAGAGAAAGATGTGACTATGGAAGAAGGGTCAGAGAGATGCAACTTTGCTGGCTCTGAACATGGAGGAAATGGGCTCTGTGCCAAGACATTCAGGTGGCTTCTATGAGCTTGAATTTCGGGGGAAAAAAGCAAACAGAATTCCGCCTCCAAAAAAGGAAAACAGCCCTTCCACCACCTTGATTTAGGCCCTGTGAAACCTGTGTAAGACTTCTAACCTACATAACTATGAGGTGGTAAATTTGTTCCATTTTAAATCACTCAGTTTGTGGCGATCTATTATGGCAGCAATAGAAAACTAGTAGAGTACGTATTCCTGGTGGAAGCAATGGAATATCCAAAGCCAGAGTCTGTCTTGATACAGCATGCATTTATTAGATGCCTGCTATTTACTTGCGGGGTCAAAGGTGAGGAGATGCTGCTGGTTATAGCCTATGTAAACACACCTCCAATAGGTAGACTATGGAAGTTCCCCAAGAAGTAAAGTAAGTAAGAGAAAGATTGCCTCTGATTTGGACATAACTTAATTTCTGTATGCTGACTTTGGAGAAGGAGTGGAGGTTTCCAGCAGAGATGGGTTGGAAGAACATATTGGGTGGTTGCATATAGAGGCCCATGGGCCAGGAGGGTCTGGTCAAAGAAGAAAGTAACCTAGTCTGGTCAGCCTGGAAATGAGACTGGTGGTTTTTGAAAGCTGGTCCATGATGAAATCTGTACCAGTTTTCTCAGAAATGAGGAAAATAAGACCAATGTTTTGAGTCCTTTCATAAAACTAAATTCAATCCATTTAAATTCTTTTTTTTTATATTGAGATTATATTCTTTTCGATTTTTCTGAAAATTTCCTTTCACGAAGTGATAGTGGGGCGCTTGTTCCTGTCGTTGTTGAAATGTTACTACCTAGAAAAATAAAGTTGGCAAATCTATGTTGGTTTTCTTTGTGTGGGTGAGCTGAGGTTGAAGGTGGGGCGGGGGGAGGCCCTAATCTACAAAATGTTAAAAGTCTGGAAGGCAGAGTATTATGGCAAAGGATGAATTGGGGAGGGAGGGTAATAAGAGGAGGTAATGATATCTAACTGTAGACTTAGAGGGGATAGGCTTTTGCAGTATTGACTGCATGCTAAGAGTTTGGGCTTTAATCTCTTGATAATAGAGTTGATGAAAATATCATTCAGTGATATTCAATGCTGTGTTCTTGGCATTGTGTACAGTGTGGGAAAAATTAGGTGGTATGAGATGAGAATGAGATTGTAATATACTTACCTGACTAGAGTGGTGGTTCATGGAGGAAAGTAACCAAAAAATCTGTATTTGGAGGTGTGGGAGGTGGTATTGAAAGTGTGGCTGGCAAAGGGACAGGAAATCCTAGAATACTGGTTCTAAACCAGAGCCATTTCCCACTCCCCCCACTTCAGGTTGTGGGGAAGTTTGGCAATGTCTGGAGACATTGTTGAGTGTCATCCCTGGGGTTGGGATACTCCTGGCATCTATTGGCACCTAATCAGTGAACAGGATAGCATCCACAACAATGAATCATCAGGCCCCAAATCTCAGTAGTGCCCAGACTGAGAAACATTGCTCTACAGGAAATTAATTTCAATATAATGAAATAGCAGAGAACTGCTGTAGGAGCCTGGTAGGCTGCAGTCCATGGGGTCGCTAAGAGTCGGGCACGACTGAGCGACTTCACTTTCACTTTTCACTCTCATGCATTGGAGAAGGAAATGGCAACCCACTCCAGTGTTCTTGCCTGGAGAATCCCAGGGACAGAGGAGCCTAGTGGGCTGCCGTCTATGGGGTCGCACAGAGTCGGACATGACTGAAGCGACTTAGCAGCAGCAGCAGCTGTGTTCTGGAGTAAGGTATTATAGAATCAATAAAATGTTTGGAGAAGGAAAGAAGTGAAAATTTATTGAAAACTTTCTATGTCAGGTATTCTCACATCCAGTAAATCCTGATTTACCATCATAATGATCCTGGGCATTAGTTATTGTTATCTCCCTCATACAATGAGGACACTGAGGCTAGGGAAGGTTGTGATTGGCTTGCATCCAGTTAATGATCAAGATCAGATTTGAACCTAGCTCTGTTCCATTTAATCATTCGCCAAGGCCAGTCAATTATTGATCATTCCACTTCTGTCCATCCCCACTGCCACTGTCTTAGTTCAAAGCCACCGTTATCTGTTGCTGGTTACTGAATTCAACAGCCTCCAAATGACTTTCCTCTCAATCCTTTTTCTGACCATAGTCAGAGGGAGTTTTCTAAAGAGTGCTTCTGACCTTATCACTTTCCTGCTTAAAACCCTGTGGTGAGGAGACACTGGCAGTTTCTCTGCCTCATTGTGCTGGTGCTTACATTCCTCACATGCACATCCTCGCTGCAACACACACACACACATACACACACACTCACACACCCTCACATCTCTGGCTAACTCCAGTTCTTTCAGTGCTCACTTTCAGGGGTAGAACTTCTCTTATCCCCAAGGCTGAAGCTAGTGCCCTTCCCATGGCACCTGTGCATATCCCATTATCGCCTTTACCATCTTCTAGGGGTTTATTAATTTTTCTGCCTCTTCCACTTAAGATATCAACAACTTGAGAGCAAGGACAGTGTGATCCCAAATGGCACTAGGCACATAGTAGGCCCAAATGATATGTGTTGAGTGAATGACCCCCACCATCACCCTGTATGAACATTAAATTGGGCTCAGTATTCTCCACACCAGACGGCCAGATAAAATTCTGTTTTCTCCCCATAGGCAGAAGGTGATGAGGCTCTTGAATAAGATTTTGAGCAGGAGGAAGGAAAGAAGAGGTGTGAAAAACAAAAAGAAGCAAGTTTTTAAGACTTGTTGACAGATTGGCAATGTTGGTGAATGAAGAGAGATTACTGAGAAGGATTCTTAAGTGAATGAGTGTGTACGACCAAGATGTTAAGGTTGTCAAAATGATAATATAGAAGCACGCTCCTGCCTTGCATAATCTCAATAAATGTTAAATGAGTAAACATCGACATTTTTTCTTTAAATTTAAGAACCATCTAATTAAAACATAGATGACATTTAAAACCACAGGAATAAATGGGATCCCCTAGGGAGAACATCTAGCAAGGCAGAAAAAGGAGCCTGAGATGAAGCACAGGGAATGCCAAAAATCATAGGTCTTTAGAGGGGGAGCCTGAAAGGGCAATGAAAAAGCCTATGCCCAACAGTCAGAGAAAACCAGAAGAGTGAGAGCCTGCAGTGGAAGACAGAAGAGGGGAGTGTTTGAAGAAAGAAGTGGTCATCTCATTGCAGTGCAGCTGAAAGCCTGAGTAAGATAAGGAAGAGACGTGACTGTTCAACAGAGCTTTCCCTCATGGTAAGGAGTAGTACCAGGAGTGTTAGCACACTCTGCGGGAACAGAGATGACAGCTCAAGGGGAAGGCAACTTGTATTTTTTTGGCCCCAGTTCCAGGACTTCGTTACAAAAACTCAGTTTTGAAAAGTTTCCTTTCTTGCATCACTTTGACTTTGTTCCCCTAAGCAAGATAAGGCAATAAAACTAGTGAAGATTAAAGCTCTTCGCTGGTCTGAATGGTCTTAAGGAACCAGAGAGTGCTTATTCCATAATTTTAATGGAAAAGCCAGTGAGGAGTAGCCCCATCTTCTGAAGAACAGATGCAGTATTTGGACTGCCATAAAAAACCTGAGACCCAATCTCAGCACTGGGCTGCTCTTTGAGACTTTCCAAATAAGTCCCATACAGAACATGCTTTGATAATCCAGTTCTATCGTTCTGTCTTCCCCCAAGTGCAATCTTGGATAAGAGACTCTGCCCAGACAAGTCATGGTCTTCAGTGAGACATTGCCCTTGTCTCCTCCCCAGATGCACCCATTCCCACATGGGAGGCTGCTTAGAACCACCCCAGTGCAACAGGGAGGGAAGAGACAGTTGATGCTGCTTACTTTTTCACTGACTTTTCTCAGTGCAAGAATTCTTTTAAAATATCTTCTTTTTGGAGTGTTCAATTCATTCAACCCCAAAAAGTGGGTGAGGAAGTATAGAATTGTCTGATTTTAATTCTTCTAGTTAATCTAAGTTAACTAAGTTCCATTCAGAGAAAATGGAAATAAAATCAGTATGTTATATCCAAATACTGATGGCTATAAAACATCACTAATAACTGGAATTTCAACCCTTTTCCAGTGAATTTTAAGATCCCACTTTTAGAGGATGAGAGTAACTCCAATAGTAAATTCAAATTCACATTTAGAAGTTTGGGGGAAGATGTGCATGGCTCTAAAGTTATCTCAGGATATAAGCTAACCACATACACAAGTCACTGAGTAACATGTGGTGGTTAGGCAAGCAACCACAAGATTATAATTTGCCTTCACAAAGACAGAAATTTGGAATATTATAGGGTCAGATGTACTTTGATGGGACAGCTGTTTTCCTCTCGCAGAAACGTGATATTTTCTTTTCCCAATAACCCCAAGGCCTGAAGTCATTTCTCTTTAAGTTCTTTCTTGAACAACCAGAAGTTTTAGCTGAGAAATGATGAATGAGAGTTCTTGGCAAACAAAAACTCCCCCTTCATGGGTCAGTTCCCTGCCACTCCATCCCTTCATACTGCAACTCTATCTGCAAAAATGATTTCTGAAGGGAAAGAGGTCTGTTTTATGTAGTAAATAGATAGTGATTTGAGGATAAGGAGTGTGCAATTGTGAAATTCTTTAAAATGAGGGATCCTCTTCCTGCCCTTCCCCAGAAGCGAAACTGTTGTTATAAAACAGGCTCTGGAAAAACCAAGAGATTTAGCCATTTGAAAATGTATCTGGCTTAATTGAGGATAACATCATTTAAGCCTCAAATATAGGATTTCTGGATTAGTTACATTAGATAAAATCTGACGGTTTGTCCATTATGACTTATACTAAAATGAATAGCGCCTCTGTCTTATCTTGAATTCAAGCCTTTCTGTTCTTCAGTTCAGTTCAGTTGTCACTCAGTCATGTCCAGCTCTTTGTAACCCCATGGACTGCTGCACGCCAGGCCTCCCTGTGCATCACCAACTCCCAGAGTTTAATCAAACTCATGTCCCTTGAGTCGGTGATGCCATCAAACCATTTCATCCTCTGTCGTCCCCTTCTCCTGCCTTCAAACTTTCCCAGCATTAGGGTCTTTTCAGATGAGTCAGTTCTTCATATCAGGTGGTCAAAGTATTGTAGTTTCAGCTTCAACATCAGTCCTTCCAATGAACACCCAGGACTGATCTCCTTTAGGATAGACTGGTTGGATCTCCTTGCTGTCCAAGGGACTCTCAAGAGTCTTCTCCAACACCACAGTTCAAAAGCATCAATTCTATGGCACTCAGCTTTCTTTATAGTCCAACACTCACATCCATACATGACTACTGGAAAAACCATAGCCTGGACTAGACAAACCTTGGTTGGCAAAGTAATGTCTCTGCTTGTTAATATGCTATCTAGGTTGGTCATAGCTTTTCTTCCAAGAAGCAAGCGTCTTTTAATTTCATGGCAGTAGTCAGCATCTGCAGTGATTTTGGAGCCCAAAAAAATAAAGTCTATTACTGTTTCCACTGTTTCCCCATCTATGTGCCATGAAGTGATGGGACCAGATGCCATGATCTTAGTTTTCTGAATGTTGAGTTTTAAGCCAACTCTTTCACTTTCCTCTTTCACTTTCATCAAGAGGCTCTTTATTTCTTCTTCACTTTCTGCCATAAGGGTGGTGTCATCTGCATATCTGAGGATACTGATATTTCTCCTGGATATCTTGATTCCAAGTTGTGCTACATTCAGCCCAGCATTTGTCATGATGTACTCTGCATATAAGTTAAATAAGCAGGGTGACAATATATAGCCTTGACGTACTCCTTTCCCTATTTGGAACCAGTCTGCTGTTCCATGTCCAGTTCTAACTGTTGCTTCTTGACCTGCATACAGATTTCTTAAGAGGCAGGTCAGGTGGTCTGGTATTCCCATCTCTTGAAGAATTTTCCACAGTTTGTTGTGATCCACACAGTCAAAGGCTTTGGCACAGTCAATGAAGCAGAAGTAGATGTTTTTCTGGAACTCTCTTGCTTTCTCGATGATCCAATAGATGTTGGAAATTTGATCTCAGATTCCTTTGCTTTTTAAATCCAGCTTGAACATCTGGAGGTTCATGGTTCACATACTGTTGAAGCCTGGCTTGGAGAATTTTGAGCATTACTTTGCTAGCATGTGAGATGAGTGCAATTGTATGGTAGTTTGAGCATTCTTTGAAATTGCCTTTCTTTGGGATTGGAATGAAAATCGATATTTTCCAGTCTTGTGGCCACTGCTGAGTTTTCCAAATTTGCTAGCATATTGAGTGCAGCACTTTAAGAGCATCATCTTTTAGGATTTGAAATAGCTCAACTAGAATTCCATCACCTCCACTAGCTTGACTTCGCATTCCAAGATGTCTGACTCTAGGTGAGTGATCACACCATTGTGATTATCTGGGTTGTGAAGATCTTTTTTGTATAGCTCTTCTGTATATTGTTGCCATCTCTCCTTAATATCTTCTGCTTCTGTTAGGTCCATACCATTTCTGTCCTTTATTGTGCCCATCTTTGCGTGAAATGTTCCCTTGGTATCTCTAATTTTCTTGATGATATCTCTAGTCTTTCCCATTCTATTGTTTTCCTCTATTTGTTTGCACTGATCTGAGGAAGGCTTTCTTATCTCTCCTTGCTATTCTTTGGAAGTCTGCATTCAAATGGGTATATCTTCCCTTTTCTCTTTTGCCTTTTGTTTCTCTTCTTTTCTCAGCTATTTGTAAGGCCTCCTCAGACAACCATTTTGCCTTTTTGCATTTCTTTTTCTTGAGGATGGTCTTGATCCCAGCCTCCTGTACAATGTCACGAACCTCTGTCCATAGTTCTTTAGGCACTCTATATGATCTAATCCCTTGAATCTGTACACTTCCACTGTATAATCATAAGGGATTTGATTTAGGTCATACCTGAAAGGTCAAGTGGTTTCCCCTACTTTCTTCAATTTAAGTCTGAATTTGGCAATAAGGAGTTCATGATCTGAGCCACAGTCAGCTCCCTGTCTTGTTTTTGCTAACTGTATAGAGCTTCTCCATCTTTGGCTGCAAAGAATATAATCAATCTGATTTCAGTACTGATCATTTGGTGATGTCCATGTGTAAAAGACTCTGCATGAGTAGAGTAGAGTCTTCTCTTGTGTTGTTGGAAGACGGTGTGTTCTATGACCAATGTGTTCTTTTGGCAAAACTCTATTAGCCTTTGCCCTGCTTCATTCTGTACCCCAGGGCTAAATTTGCCTGTTACTCCAGGTATTTCCTGACTTCCTACTTTTGCATTCCTGGAATGTTAGGTCCGTGAATCAAGGCAAATTGAAAGTGGTCAAACAGGAGATGGCAAGAGTGAGCATCGACATTTTAGGAACCAGCAAACTAAAATGGACTGGAATGTGTGAATTTAACTCAGATGACCATTATATCTACTACTGTGGGCGGGAATCTCTTAGAAAAAATGGAGTAGCTATCATAGTCAACAAAAGAGTCCAAAATGCAGTATTTGGATGCAATCTCAAAAACTACTGAATAATCTCTGTTCGTTTCCAAGGCAAACCATTCAATATCACTGTAATCCAAGTCTATGCCCCAAACAGTAATGCTGAAGAAGCTAACATTGAACAGTTCTGTGAAGATCTACAAGACCTTCTAGAACTAACACCCGAGAAAGATGCCCTTTGTGTTCTTATTTCCCCCTGAAAAGGTCTCAAATAATTTTTAATTTTGAAAGTTGTCCGACTTCTTCTTTGGTGTGATTAGGCTCACTGAATAATGTGAAAATTATTCCCACGTACATCATTCTTGTAATGCACTCTTCTCCAAAGTCACAGCTTTTTAAAAGCTTTAGGTGTAATTAGCATGTAACATTGTATTAGTTTCATATCTACAATGTAAAGATTCAATATTGGTGTACACTGGACATCACAATAAATCTAGTTATAATCTTCAGCTCAGTTCAGTCGCTCAGTCATGTCTGACTCTTTGCGACCCCATGAACCACAGCACACCAGGCCTCCCTGTCCATCACCAACTCCTGGAGTCTACTCAAACCCACGTCCATTGAGTCGGTGATGCCATCCAACCATCTCATCCTCTGTTGTCCCCTTCTCCTCCTGCCCTCAATCTTTCCCAGCATCAGGGACTTTTCCAATGAGTCAGCTCTTTGCATCTGGTGGCCAAATTACTGGAGTTTCAGTTTCAACATCAGTCCTTCCAATGAACAACCAGAACTGATCTCTTTTAGGATGGACTGGTTGGATCTCCTTGCAGTCTAAGGGACTCTCAAGAGTCTTCAACACCACAGTTCAAAAGTATCAATTCTTTGGCACTCAGCTTTCTCTATAGTCCAACTCTCACATCCATACATGAATACTGGAAAAACCATAGCCTTGACTAGGCAGATCTTTGTTGGCAAAGTAATGTCTCTGCTTTTTAATACGCTGTCTAGGTTGGTCATAACTTTCCTTCCAAGGAGTAAGCGTCTTTTCATTTCATGGCTGCAGTCACCATCTGCAGTGACTTTGGAGCCCAGAAAAATAAAGTCAACCACTGTTTCCAGTGTTTCCCCATCTATTTGCGATGAAGTGATGGTACTGGATGCCATGATCTTAGTTTTCTGAATGTTGAGCTTGAATCCAACTTTTTCACTCTCCTCTTTCACTTTCATCAAGAGGCTCTTAGTTCTTCACTTTCTGCCATAAGGGTGGCATCTGGTATTATACAAAAGAAGGTTTTTTCCTTGTGATGTGAACATTAAAGATTTACTCTCTTGATAACTTTCAAATATGCACTACCATATTATTAATCCTTTTAGCTTATTTATTTCATAACTGAACGTTTATACACCTCTTGGCCTCCTTCACCCATTTTGACCATCCCCCAAACTCTTTGCCATTGGAAACTACCATTCTGTTCTTTTATCTATGAGTTTTGTTATGTTATGTGTTGCTTGTTTGGATTTTTTTTTTTATATTCCACATGTAAGTGAGATCATACTGTATTAGTCTTTCTTTTTCTGACTTATTTCACGTAAGGGCACTTTGAGGGTCCCCTCACAGTCCACTCATGCTGTCACAAATGGCAAGAATGCATTCTTTTTTAAGGCTGAATAGTATTCTATTGTATATATACCACACCTTTATACATTCATCTACCAATGGACACAGGTTGTCTCCATATCTTGGCCATTGTAAATAATGCTGCAGTGAATATAGGGGTGCATATATTCCCAGAAGTGGAATTGCTGAATCATGTGGTAGTTTTAGTTTTAATTTTTTGAGGAACCTCCATACTGATCTCCATAGTGGCTGCATCAGTTTGCATTCTCACCAACAGTGCACTAGGAATCCCTTTTCTCCATATCTTCTCCAACACTTGTTACTTCTTATCTTTTAGATAATAACCATTCTAACAGATGTGAGATAATATCTGATTGTTGTTTTGACTTGTATTTCCTAGGTAATTAGTGATGCTGAACATTTTTTCATGTGCCTATTGATCATCTATATATGTTCTTTGGGAAAAAATGTCTATTCACATCCTCTGCCAATTAAAAAAAATCAGATTGTTTGTGTATTTTTGCTATTGAGTTTTATGAGTTCCTTAAATATTTTGGCTATTAACTCCTTACTAGCTATATGATTTGCAAATATTTTCTCCCATTTAGTAGGCTTTTTCATTTTGTTGACAGTTTACTTTGCTGTAGAGAGGTTTTTGAGTTTGATGTAGCCTTGTTTTTTGCTTTTTAAAATTCTCTTTGCTTCTATAGCCTTTGCTTTTGGAGTCAGATCCAAAAAAAAAAAAAACCAAATCATTTCCAAGACTGATGTCAAGGAGCTTACTGTCTGTGTTTCCTTCTAGGAATTTTTATGGTTTATACATTCAAGTCTTTAATTTTGAATTAATTTTTTTATATGGTGCAAGATAGGATACAAGAATATACAGTGGGAAAAGTCTAGTTGCATTGTTTGGTATATAGCTTTCCAGTTTTCTAAACACTATTTATTGAAGAGAATATCCTTTTCCTATTGTATATTCTTATATCCTTTGTCATAAATTAATTGACCATATATCCATGAGTTTATTTTTGAGCTCTGTTTTCTGTTCCACTGATCTCTATGTCTTTTTTGGTGTCAGTACCATATGGTTTGGTTACAGTAGCTTTGCAGTATACTTTGAAATCAAGAAGCATGATACCTCTATCCTTGTTCTTCTTTCTCAAGATTGTTTTGCTACTCATGGTAATTTGTGGTTCCATACAAATTTTAGAATTCTTTGTTATAGTTCTGTAAAAAATGCCACTGGGATTTTGATAGGGCTTGCACTGAATCTGTAGATTGCTTTGGGTAATATGGGCATTTAAATAATATTAATTGTTCCAGTCTATGAGGAAGGACTATCTTTCCATTTGAGTCTTCTTTAATTTATTTCATTAATGTCTTAGAGTTTTCAATATGTGGATCTTTTACCGCCATGGTTAAATTTACTCCTCTGTATTTTATTCTTTTTGATTGTAAATGAGATTGTTTTCTTAATTCTGTTTTTGATAGTTCATTGTTAGTGTATGAAAACATAACAGATTTGTGTACATTTGCTTTATATCCTACAACTTTATTGAGTTTATTAGTTCTATTTTTTAGCAGAGTCTTTGCAGTTTTATGTATATAAAATCATGTTATCCACTAATAGCAACAGTTTTGCTGGGTTTTTTTTGAAGTTTCATGACTTGTATTTCTTCTTCTTGCCTAATTGTTCTGGCTAGGACTTCCACAATAAAAGAAACAAGAGTAGGCATCCTAGTCTTATTTCTGATTTTAAAGGAAAGCTTTGAGCTTAATTATGATGTTAGCTGTGAGCTTGTCATATATGACTTTTATTATGTTTCAATATGTTCCCTCTATACCCACTTCGTTGAGAGTTTTTATCATAAATGGATGTTCAATTTTGTCAGAGGCGTTTTCTGCATCTGTTGAGATTATCATATGATTTTTATCCTTCATTTTGTTAGTATGGTGCATTATATTGATTGATTTGTGAATATTGAACCATGCTTTCATCCTTGGAATAAATAGAGAAGAACTATAAAACAACCAGAAAACAATGAACAAAATGGCAATAAGAACATACTTATTAATAATTTAAATGTACATGTACTAAATTCTCCAATCAAAAGACATAAAATGGTTGAATGAATTTTAATTTAAAAAAACCTATGTTTTGCCTTTGAGAGACTCAGAGGCATGGAATAAGGACACACAGAGACTGAAAGTGAAGCAATGGAAAAAGATGTCAGATGACTAAGAAGCATGCCCTGCGTGGACTCTGCGTGCCTGCTGGCTTTAGCAAGGTGACTGGAGAACACAGGGCTGGGCACACTTGCCAGTGCCATAAGGCAGCGTGAGGGCTTTAAAGTGATGCCCGCCAGTGCCTTCATGCTTGGGGAGAGTCCCGTCAGCCCCCCGATACTCCAGCAGACACTGAGATTAGCAAATGAGTCTCCTTCATATATAGTCTAGTCACTTTTCAAATTGCTGCTTTTGTGTTGGTCCCCAGGGTGAGAGAGAAGTTTCAGCTCCTTATAGCACTTTGAGTCTCCTGGTTGTGAGCCCCATTTTGTTTTCCAGAACAGATGTTCTCGGGGCTTATCTCTCCACTGCAGGTCCCAAGGGTTACATGTTCGATGTGGGGCACAAACCCGTTGCTCCTCAGAGAGAAACTCCAGATGTATGAGCTCCCTCCTGATTATAGCTCATCATGCCTAGGGTGGAGTTTTGGCAAGACTTCATCTCTGCCTCTCCTACCTGTCTTGGTGTGGCCCCTTTGCTGTTTGTTGTGAAGGAATTGTTCAGCTAGTTTTCAAGTCGTGTGTGGCTATAGATTCAGTGTGTGTGTGGGAGGAGGTGAGGTCAGGATCTTCCTACACTGCCATCTTGGACTGCCCCGGTTCCTTTTTTTCCTGTAGTTCATTACTTTTTAATTTTTGTCTTTGTCTGGCTTTGTTTTTTTGTCACTGAAGAGAATGATCAAATATCAAATAAGCCCCACCAAATAGTACCAGCCCTGGGCTTTTTTTTTTACCTCTGAATGGCCTGCTCTGGGCCTGTTTTAAAAATGTTCATCCCTGCCAGTTTCCATCACCCCCTAGATTCTTGTTCTCCTCTAATATTGACCTCCAGGGAATATTCAGATCTTGTTATCAGTCAACTCATCTGCATCTTTCCTGCTTGCTCTGAGTAGAGTATGAAGAGGGGTTCTAATGTTTCAAGAGCTTTCTTCAAGGTGAGTTTGATCAGGTTGGCTTCTGGTGGAATACCATGGAAGCCACTCCCTCCCCTCCAGTTGTATGGGTAGTCCCTAGAAATGTCAAGGAGACTTAATTTAGCCTATTGCCTCTTTCCAACCAGCAGCTCCTTCCTACCATCCTCCAAAGGGTCCCATAATTGGAGCTTACTGCTTTAGCAAATCTATGTGAAAAGTCTAAGAGCAAGGAAATTACACATTCCGTCTTCCTGGGTCAGCCTCCCGCTTCCACCTGGCCTTCTTCCACTAGGGCATTGCAAGCTGAAAAGTTTACAATAGGCAAGAACCTCTCTTTTATATGTAACAGGCAGGGAATTTTCTTTCCTTCTCAACTTGTGTGACAATATTCAGACACTGAAACTTAATGGACTCCTGATTGCCTTTGAGCCTTCTGTAAGCCAAAACTCTTACAAAGGATAATACGTGCACACACACACACACACACACACACACATTGCAAAGGAGGAAAATTTTGGCCTGATATTAGCAAATGAAATTTTTGTTTCAGAGGCTGTTTCTGAGCTGTATTGCAGTGTGTTTCATTATAACACAACTTTCTGAACCACAGCGTACTTAATGGGTCTTTAGTAGATGCATGCTGTTTGCAGCCTGACTTTAAAAAAAGCATCCCAGGGAAAGAACCATGGAATTTGATTGAACACCTCATTTGTAGTTTGTATTTAATTGTATATTTCTAGTGGAAATACATGAATCCATAACAAAATATTTAACCCAGCACCTTTGGGTCAGTAAATTTATCTTGGAAATCCCCCTGATATGTAGCCCAGACTCATTGCCAACTATTATTAATCACACATTGCAGAATAAAGGTTAATAAGGCAGCAGATAACAAATGGAGTTTTGTGTGTTGAGAGGCAGGGGGGGATGAAAGTCCCTCAAATAAAGTCAGGTAATGAAAGTAATAATTGACATGAACACTGATCTTTTAATGAATGGGCTCCTCCCTGTAATGAAAGTGACAATGTAGAATTCATTGTAGTACAGTTTGTTACTACTGCTAATGTCCTTGGTAACACACTGAATTAAAGATCCACTGTAGCTATAGAGGATTGTATAGGGCCTCAACACCTATAGTAAATTCCTGAGTCCTCTAGAAGGTGTGTAGCTGAGTTACAAAAGTTCTTACTTTGCATTTGGAGGTCTGGGTTCAGATCTTGGCTCCATCGCCTAGTCTCAGAAAGCTGTGTGACCTTGGTCATTATTCTGAGTCATAGTTTTCTCTTCTATAAAGTGAAGGTGGTGATATGTACTGACCTCAGAGTGTTGTTGAGAGGATTAAGTGAGCTAATGTAAGGTTTCTGGCACATGTACTAATAAGAATTCAACAAATGCTGGCTTTAAAGAAGTATAGTCTATGCCAGTTTAATTCTTCTGCTTCCAGGTGAAATTAATTTATTCACTTGTCCGTGTAGATGGTTGCATTGGTTACTTTACAGTACTTGAGAGATATATTGTAATTCTTTTTCAATAGTGTATTCTAGGGATTGGAATCTGGACTTGGGAGGGTGCATGAGAATTATAATGGGTGTTTATTTGAATTATAATGATGTGGTTCCAGAATGATCCCTCAAGGTTCCCTCTTGAATATATAAGCAATCTGTATGTATATGTGTCCTCTATGGGCTTCCCTGATGCTTCAGTGGGTAAAAGAATCCGCCTGCAATGCAGGGACACAGGAAACATGGGTTCAGCCCCTGGGTAAAGAAGATCGCCTGGAGGAGGGCACAGCAACTCAGTCCAGTATTCTTGCCTGGAGAAGCCCATGAACAGGGGAGCCTGGCAGGCTACAGGCCATGGGGTTACAGAGTTGGACACAACTGAAAGATTGTACACACACATATCCTGTATAAATAAATCATGACTGTGATGATGGTAAGAGTAGACAGGATTCCTTGGCTGTCTAGAGGGACACGTTCTGGCAAACTCCTCTTAGAAAACTTCTACATGGTATCCTGACCTTCCAGTTCATTGGCCTTTTTCATTCCATCGGACATGAGGAAAGTAGGAGAATAAAGTGGAGATTTATACCTTTCCAAGTTTCAGGAGCCTGGAAAGCTTATGGAAGGAATATTTGGGCCATCCCTGTTTAATTTTCATATATGTTAAATACATCTTTCCTGGTGGCTCAACGATAAGGAATCTGCCTGCCAATGCAGGAGACCTGGGTTCAGTCCCTGGATTGGGAAGATCCCTTGGAGAAGGAAATGGCAACCCACTTTAGTATTCTTGCCTGGGAAATCCCACAGACAGAGGAACCTGGCAGGAGCTAGAGTCCATGGGGTGACAGTCAGACAAGATAATAATTAGTATGACAACCAGCTAGATTTTCAATATTTTAGAAAAAATATTTTCATTTGCTCTCACTGTAAATATCAGCAAATACAAGTTAAATTCCAGCTATTCCAAGTCTGGAGAAAATGGTTTAATATTACATGACTTTTCAGAAATGCAAATACATCTAGGCAACTGTGAGAACATATACACAATTAATTATTACTTAGTGATTTAAAAGTTCACTACATTTTTTAGAGTGTTGTTTTATTCTGGGTAACATTTCATCCTATGCTTAAACTAAATAAGAATCAAAATGTCTGAAACCAATATTCTTCTAAACAATAAAATTCTTTCAAATAATTAATGCAGTTTTCCTCTCAGTCTTGATTACTTGTTTTATTGCAAGCATTTGTTCTCCACTTGCATGTCTGTGTATGAACACATAAATAGTTCTGTGTTGCAAAATGAAAGTAACGGAGAGGAGCAAATGGAGAGCTCTTGTAAATATAAATTTGTATAATCTATCTATACCCGGAAATTTTTTTAAAAACTGGTGTTTTTTAAGCTAATCATTATATTTGTGTTATTGTAGAAAATTCCCTTCTATAAGTGTTCCAGCAGTGATCTCAGGTGCCCTTGGCCTACAGTGGCTTGAAGCATGATTTCAGTTCCTCAGCCAGAGACTGAAGTCAGGTGTGGCAGCAAGAGTGCTGATTCCTAGCCACTAGGCCTTCAGGGCCCCTGGCCAGGGCAAGGCCCCTGGCCTGTCCGCTGTAGAGATGAATTTCCACAAAGAGACAGAAACTGGTGAAGCAAGTAAAGTGTTAAAGAGGAAAAAGAGTGCGTGTGAATAGGCACACACAGGCAGACTTAGTCAGGCCTTTTTGGAAGTTTGAATCACTTATATGGAGTATTTCTTCTGAGTTTCCTCTGGCCAGTCTTCTTGCTTTGCCTGATTCTGAGACTGTATTTGGTTTATCTCAGGATCGTCCTGTATCCACAATCTCTTAGCCAAGATGGATTCTAGTGAAGAGGCCTGTGGGTAGGTTGACATCACCTACTGTGGGGTGGCACCCCCTCCCTTTTTGACCTCTAAGGAGCCTTTCTATGTATGTGCTCCTTCTGTGTATGTGCTCCTTCTGTGTAAGGTCTCCTTGACCTCAAGAACGAGAATTATGTGGTCTCTCTATATTTATCTAGGCAGGACCCAGCTCCTCTCTGCCCCTGCCATTACTGTTAAAGTGTCCATGGAAGGCAAAGTCCAGCTATTTACCCTGTTCCTGTTATTTCTATCTACAAGTATAATCAAGAGGCTGGCTGTAGATGCCTCACCTGGAGCCCGTCTATCTCCTGCCTCAATAGGCATCCCTGCCCAGGAGAGCTACAGTTTGGCCAAACTTGTGCTGATTAGCCAGCCCAAGTGAGTGGTAGGAAGAAAGTGGGGCCCACAACTCTTTTCTTTGTCTTCCTGTGAGGGAGACACAAAGCAGCATTTCTCTGACAGTTAGCACACAAGCACTAGCACAGACTCTGAACCGGCCCTGGGAGGAAATGAGGCAGCCGCCATTGTTCTTGCTTTCTTATACAAAACAGCTAGGCAGTAACTCTGTGCATTATTTTAATTGTTTGATGGTGCTCCAGGGATCCTTAGAGCAGAACTGTAGACTCAAGAAATATTTGGCGAAAACTGGACTTTATTTCAGCTTTGGAGAATCCGGTAGTTGGATCTGTGGGGGAAAGAGACATCTATAGGTTGAGATGAGAGTTAATGACCTCTAAATAGGAAATAATGTGGGAACCTGGTGTGTGAGTGGAAAAACAAATAAATGGCAAAGATTTAAAAAGTAGCATCAAAAGTTCACACTTGATGCAGGAATCAAGGTGGGCTGCTGAAGTTTCTTGATCAGGAATAATACTTTCTAATCCTTACCATATTGTAGTATACATATACTATACATACATATGCATATATGTATACTTTTTTATTTCATTTTAATCACTTTCCTGACTACAACCCAATGAAGTAGATATTGTTAACCCCCATTTTATAAGCATTCAAGCACAGATAGGTAAAGAAAACTGCTCTAGGTTGTATAGCTAACCTATAATGGAGTTAGGATTTGAATCCAGGCAATTGGTTCCAACTTTCAGCCACTGTCTTATGGTGCTTGAAGGGAAGTGCTGGAAGGAACATGATGTGTGGTGATTTTCTGTCATTGAGCTCAGTTTAGTGTAAGGGGTGAGTAGGAAACTTGTCCAAGAAACCTGAAGAATCTTAATAAAAATAATCTTGTGCAAATGAAAGCTCAGTTTCCTGCCATGTAAAATTATATAAGATGCAGGTGCAACTGTTTTTAGTACTCTTCAGTGCTAGGCACGTGATAACTATTGTTGCTTGACACAGAAAATCGAAACTGATTAAAACAGGGCTAGAGGAATCACCAGCCTAGTATTTTGGTACACTCTTTCAGCAACCCCTGACATGCTTACATATGCAATACTCTTTTGGTATGTACTGCTTCTTCCCAAATATGTATTGGGATGGTAGGAACCCCCAAGGGACATTGCTTTAAGGGTTTTGCTTTTGTAATTGGCACATAGTGAGGAAGAAGGGATGAGATTTAAAAACAGAAAAATTATAGCAGCTTTGATTAATCTGAGGATGTCTTTACACAATGCAGAAATTTTTTGCTTAACTTCTGTATTTATCTATCTGGAGATCTTGATTGTTTACAGTTCAACTTGTTATGTACCAGGCACTGTGCTGGGTGGACACTGCCCTCCTAGAATTTACAGCTGAGGGGAGGACAAGCATGTTGATAAATATGATAAATATTCTGGGTGTTATGTTGTAGGCCTGTAAAAGGTACAGTGGTGGCCAAAGGGAAGAGACGATCATTTTTGCTCTGGAAAGAGGAACAGAGGGTGAGACAGAGCTGTAAGTGGTGGTATTATTGGGGAAATAACAGTTCAAGGGAAAGGAAGGGTATACAGATAATGTGGGTTCACCTGTCCAAGGTTCACAGTTATATCACAGGTCATTTGAAGGACCACAGAATGAGTGGGAGAAAAACAACATAAGAGGGAGCTGGAAACATAAGCATTGGCCAGAAAACCAAAAGCCTTGATTATGTGGCAGAAGGCTGTTGGACTTCATCCCACAAGCGATGAGGAGTCATTGGGGTTTTAAGCAGCAAACTACACCTGTCGGCTGCTGTTTCAGGAAGGTCATGCCGACCTCAGCTCTCACAAAAGCAGCAAGATTACCAGTTCTATTTAAACCTGTGAAGATGATTCAAGTTTCTTAGAGAAAAGATAGACAAGAGGAACATAACATTATTTGTATGATTTCCTTAAGCCATGAGAAATTATTCTAGATTTCTCTCTAAAGCTATTTGTCTAAGAAGTTTCAGTTGTCCTTGAGACCTCTTTTTTGTCAGTCACACACTTCATAAAAAGAGAACAAAATCCCTTCAAAAAATGTTCCTATCTTCCAAACAGTAGAAAGCCTCTCAAAATTTTCCAGAGTGCTCCTAACTCCCTCTTACCAGGTTATATTTAGCTCAGCTATAGACCTTGACCTTTTCAATAGACTGCACAACATGATATACTAATCAGAACATTTCTTAGTAGACTTGAATGAGGTTAGTGGCCCCAACCCCAGCCCTGTCCACATGCATGCATGCACACACTCATTCATGTTTTGGAGTATTTTGGAAAAACAGCTTTTAAGTTGGTCCAGAACAAGACAGATGTTTTGTGATTTGGGTAACAACATAGGTTTTAAATAGTCTTTATTTCTTTGAGTTTAGGTGAACATAGATTTGCATTTCGTGTTTCACAGGAAATTTCTCTGTTTGAATAATGTTGGCATGTTTATAATAGCTATAAATTTTGGATAGCTCACCCTTGGCTTCTATTTATCAGGTATGTTTTGATTTGCAGGCAGGGTCTACATGCAGAGATTGACCTGTAGGAGTGTAGTGTTCCTCCTAGGAACACAATTCCTTCCCCTTGTTTGTGTCCTCCCCTGACTTTGCTGTACTTTTCCTGTGGATTTATTTTGCTCAGGGAGACATCTGTCATGTAGTCAAGGTACTTTGAATGCAGAATCAAGTTTTTTTCTCCCCCATAAATGCCTCTGCTGTTTATTTATTATTGTAGTATTCATAGTAATAGTAATTACAGTGTTGGTGACAAAATGGGAAAACAAGCATGCCTTCCTATCCTTGGCAACATTAATGCTTAAAAATTAACCTAAACTTGACAATCCTATTTAAAATTTAGGTGTTGGTGATTCTTGGAAATAAAAATAAAGGAAGGTTGCATAATCAGAGGAAATGCTGGTAGTTCTCCCAGGTAAGAGCATGAGAAAAGGAAGAAGGACTCCTTTTGAAGCACACTGGTCTCCAAAAGGAGATTCTTTCTTTATAGAAATGTGGCCAGCTGGCCATTTGCTCCTTTCATGGTGTGCATATCTGAGGTTATTGATATTTCTCCTGGAAATCTTGATTCCAGCTTGTGCTGCATCCAGCCCAGCATTGCTCATGATGTACTCTGCATATAAGTTAAATAAGCATGGTGACAATACACAGCCTTGACATACTCCTTTCCCTATTTGGAACCAGTCTGTTGTTCCATGTCCAGTTCTAGCTGTTGCTTCTTGACCTGCATACAGATTTCTCAAGAGGCAGGTCAGGTGGTCTGGTATTCCCATCTCTTAAAAATTTTCCACAGTTTTTTATGGTCCACACAATCAAAGGTTTTGGCATAGTCAATGAAACAGAAGTAGATGTTTTTCTGGAACTCTCTTGCTTTTCTGATGATCCAAAGGATGTTGGCAATTTGATCTCTGGTTCCTCTGCCTTTTCTAAATCCAGCTTGAACATCTGGAAGTTCACGGTTCACATGCTGTTGAAGCCTGGCTTGGAGAATTTTGAGCATTACTTTTGTAATTGTATTGTGCTCTCATCAATAGCCACCATATCTGCTCCAGAACTCTGTTTCACAGTATGGCTCTTCCTGCCTGCTTCTATGCAGTGTTTAAGCCTTGTAGACCTTTTTTCATGGAAGTGATTCTATGTGGAGGTTGAGGGTATGATCTTTGCTGCTGGCCTGGCTGGGCTTGAATCCCAGCTTGACTACTTACTAGCCATATGCCTTGGACAAGTTGCTTAACCGCCTGTGCTTCAATTTCCTAATCTGTAAAGCCCTGCCTAAATAGGCTACAGGGATGAAAGTCGTCCACAGCAACATTGGAAAGGTATCACGCAGCAAGACATGAACCAAGTAATGGAGATGAAGAATTATAAATACCAGCAAGACCAGTGTGAGTAGCCAGGCTCAAAAAGAGATCAGCATCATAGACAGCTCCATATTAGCCAGCTGTGAGTTCCTTTTCCAGAAAAGAATGGTTGCCTTTATGACTTAACCACTGGAGTGATTTCCTTCTAATTGATTAGGTCTCACCCTGTCCATGGTTGGGCTGTTTGAGATCTTCCAACTTGACAGATGTTGCTGAGGGTCCTACAAGGAGGGTTTAAGTTTACTCAGGGTGGAGTAGGAATGGGAAAGCAACTCTTTCTCCCCTCAGAAAATTTATTTTGGGGACTTACTGTCACTTTTGCATTAAACAATAGAGGTCTGAATCGAGGTTGGAGCCTTATACGGAACAAATTCAGTTCTTGACCATTTCTAAGAAAGTGCATATATTACCTATAATTAATCTGTGTTATGAAATTTATGTATATGTAGACTTTATAATTGATATATCTTTAAGTGTAGCATATTTTTAAGGTTAATGATTGTAATCTAATGAATCCAATGATGAAAATTACCATCTTCTAATTTTCTTCTTTCTTAAGCTAGATTTTTATAATCTCGAAATATGGAAAAATACATAAAGCTTATGTTTCAGATCCTGGTTCACCCTTTTATTAGCTGTGTGACCTGGGCATCTACTTAATTTCTCTGTTTTAGCTTTCCTTCTTTAAATGATTATGTGAGTGGTACGTATTTTGTGTGTTATTTTGAAAATTGGATGTATTCATAAAGCACTTAGATTTCTGCCTCATTAAACATTAATCTGTATTATAATTATGATTATTTATATATTAGATTTCTTTATTGTAAGGTGCCTGTCCACACTTTCAGCTTGGTTTGTAGCTTTCTACCATGTTATTTTGACCCTGAATCTAAACTAAGAATTCAGGTCTTGTTCTATAAATGTTTTGCAATATCCTTGCCCAAGAGAAACAACATTTCACATTCTCAGAGTTCACACATTTTGAATTGAAGCCAGAGTTTGGCCTTCAGATTAATAACTCAGGGCAGAAAGTCGCGCACAGAAAACTGTGTTGTAACACAAGAATATGCTCTCCTCTGCTGCTTTGCACCTGTCTTTGATAATAAGTTATAAAGGACCCAACATCCTCAGCCTAGATAGAGTTAGGTCCTTTCCTAACATAGATGGGAAGGAATGACTTGAGACCATTTGCTACTTCTTAACCTTTGAACATCTTTCAGAAAATTTTAACCCTAACTCTCCCCATTCAACATGAAACTGCCCCTAGGCCCTGTGAATTTAGGAGTGTGAATCTAAAATGTAAGTGGCTTGAGGTCACCTTGTTCTCATTTCTCATTTCAATTTAACTTTTGTTTTGCTGTACCTAACTGGGATGTATCACATTCTTCATGAGACTAAGGCAATTTACAAATTAAAACCACAGAATATTGAGATTATTTCATACCCTAAAAAATAATCAAATCCCTTCTGTTGCCATATTAACATCCCAGCTGTTATTAACATCATTTTGTGCTGAGAAGTAAACACTGGAACTTAATTAGTCCAGGCTTGGAGGAATCTTCCTTTTCCAGTAACTAGTGTCTGGGCAGACTGACTAGAGGCTCAGGTGTTGACTGTGTGAATGTGAACTACTGTGGATTGTGTATTCATTCTCATTCACTGTGTCCCCTAGTATTCACCTGTAATGTCTCTGTTCCAGAGTTCTTTCCATATGATACCTAAGATACTTTATGATGTGTCTATTTCTGGCTGATGACAGTTCATCAGTAAAAAATCTCTGATCTTTTGCACCATACTTTATATCGTCCATCAGTCTTACAATGAGTTATTCTTGTCTATTTAATTTTGATAAATAAGTCAATATTTTTGGTTTTTGTTTGTTTTTATTTTTGATTGTTCTAACCAATCTTAGTTGATTTGACATTGCTGTCTTTATCTAGGAAAAGGACTATAATAACATTATAATTGTTTTCATTAATATTTATTTTTCTTATCATGCCTTCTAGATGTTTTCCAAATCTGACTTGTCATCAGTTCTACATTGTGCAAGGCAACTAACCAAATTTCAAGCTAACAACCTGATTAGAAGATCCTTGGGTTATGTTTTATTGCCTTCAAATATAGCATTTTATATATAAAACTCAATGATTATAAAGAAATCATCTGGCTAAGCAGAAATATTAAAACTGGCATTCAGCCAAGAACTTAATGATTGTTAGGTAAATGGAGTTGCAATAATTGATCTTGCTGTCATAGAAGATTTCTAGTAACCGTAGTAACTAGCTACCACTTATGAGTTCTAATTCACCATTAGTATTATATGCTTATTATGTCAGGCATTATGTTCAACACTTCATATGTAATATCTCATTTGATCCTTTCAACAATCCTATGGTATAGCTACTATTATTCCATATAAGAAGAACAGAGAGATAAAGTAACCTGGCCAAAGTCACACACCAGATGGAATAAAGAATTTACACCTTTTTTGTCTAACTTTTGTGTTCATAACCCCTAGGTTATGTGATTTATTGGGTCTGCTTTTACTGGTTGATGTTCAGATGTCAAAATTACAGTCATAGCTTTGCTTGTCATGGTCAAGACTTAGTAATTCTTGATGTGATACCACTTTTAGAAAATCCTTCCTTGCATTACAAAATATACCAGTAAGACAGGTAAACTAGCCAGGAGTAAGAACTCATGACATTAAATTACATTTCATTTATTTCAGCAAATATTTACCAAGGGCCTGTGGTGTGTAAGCTATAAAAGTTGATTATTACTAAGGATAACAAGATATTTGAATAATGTAATAAACTCATCTAGATACTGCAGTGAATCTGATCACCTAAATAAAAGTTTTTATATGAGAAAGAAACAAAACAGGAAAAATTAGACAGAGAGAAATGTATTTTCCTGAATGTCTCTCTAGTCTGGTTATGTTATATGACCAAGACAATCAGAAGTGACTGTGCAACCAGTCCATTTCAGAAGGCAGGGGAAGAAGCTGAGGATGGGAAGGTTGACCTTCAGTTAACAGACATTGCTGAGTTCTCTGGTTCTGAAGTCTTGGAGGGCCACCCCATAACACCCAGCTTGTGTCCATGTATGAGAAAACTGTGACCAGATTCCCAAAATGGGTAGAAGACTGGGGAGGAGGGTGCCATCTTTCTTTTAGCGCTGGAACCAGAGGCTTGGACGCTGGCTGTGTGTTCTGAATTATTCATGCTCACTACTCCCATTAGTAACCACTCTCCAGTAGTGACAATGAAATACAAGCTGAAAGAAGTCAGTGATGGAATCTTGCAAAAATGGAAAATTAAATAACAATGTGTAGCTTGCATATCTAGAAACTCATTTTTCAGATGGCTTAACTTATCATCAATAGAAAATATTATTAATGAGTTAAAATTACAGCCAACTAGTAGACTTTAGAAAAGTGTAAATAAGTCTTTGCAATCACCTAGGCATTCAATCATGTGAAACATAGTTCATGAAAAAATGTTAAATCCTGTGGAGATGACCTTATTTAGTGTTGTGACTCATAGATATTTTGAAAGAAACTGAAGCCCTGCAGAAAATCATAAATTTCAGTCTACCTCCTGTTCAGAAAGCTCTGTGTTTTAAATAATACATGGAAGAGACTAATGCAGAAGATGAAATGCTGCTATTTACTTGAGTACTTTAAAAAAAAAACAACTGTATTTAAGAATCAGGACTAAACTGGCCTATTAGTTAAATTGTTCTAACTTGTCTAAAACAGATTTGTTCAGTAGATATGAGGGGAGGTTGTGTTAAGAGAGGAGAGAAGAGAAGAAAATTGACAGGGAAGACAGGAGGAGAAGTGAAAGCTGTGTGAACGTTTAAATCCAGGGAAAATACTAACTTAAAATCAAATTACTTATTGCTTGGCACTTGAATGAAAGTCATTCAGCATACCCCTTCACTTCATCCAGATGAAGACAGATAATAGATACCCTCCTTTTATTTCTCAAGTTACCCTGTGTTTTCTCATTTTACCCTGTATAAGTGACACCCTGCTTTACCATCCTGTTTCAATATAATTTCCAATAATCTTGCCATGTGACCTACCACTTAAAAGATCAATTCCGGGACAAAGTATGTCTCATGTAGCATCTCGATTCATTAGAGAAATGATAGTAAGTGGGTTTTATATAAAAATTTGGTCTGTACAGGTATTGAAGACATTTCTAGTCCATTCTTTTAGTAACATTTATATTATCAGTCAACAGATCCTCTAGGCTCCCATTCTGGGGAAGCTGCTGGTGAGTGATGATCATTTGGGACTATATGTGGCAGGGCCAACAACATGATGCATTAAGGCATACAGCCATCCACTCACAAAAGGGAAAATGTATTTTAATTAGAAGAGCTAAACAGAGGTAGGAATTGGGAGGTGAGCTCTAATCAGTTTGGTGACTCAGAATCTGCCTTCTCTCTGCACTCCACACCTACCCTCAGCTTCCACATCTGGAAATAAAAATACTCTGACTTGTCATGACAAGTCATCTTATTCATGTTTAGAAACTGGGTTGTCAATCATAAGTTTTATACCAGGGCTTTCAAGGTTTCTTTTTAAAAGTGGAAGTAGAATTTTCAAGTAACATCCAAGATTATGCATAGTATTAAAACAGAGATGTACAGAGGACCATGAGAGGACACAAAGCTTTTTTTCTGACCTCTTTCCCACTAGTCAATCCATGGCCCCAAAAGTCTTCTTCCCTCTGGTGACACTGGGGGAGTTGTGTACCTTATCTAATGAGAATTATATTTGTATTTTTTTTAAATGAAAACTTTTGAGGAAGTACTACATGAGATGGCCAAGTCCCCTCTATACCATTTGCTTATTTGTTTTTCTAAGCACCAAAGAAAAACATTATTTATCTCTTACATGCAGTTTTCCATTTCATAACTATGTTGTATGAGGTACTTCATAAGGAGTAAAATGTTCTAACTTTCAAGTGAAACCAAAAATTCTCCTTGATCTTCTGTTAGAGTTTCTGTTCTCCAGATAATGTGCTTGTAGCTCACCCCTCACACTCTTTTGTGCCAGTCTTTCCCCAGTGACTGAAGTAATTCTAGTCAAACTTGGTTTTATTTGCATCAGTTCTTCTCAGACAGCTATGTATTTTCTGTATTTTGTATACAAAATGGAGTCAACTTTATATCAAACTAAAATTTTTAGGTAGTAAAGTCTTTCACTTAACTTCTGTGACAGCAGTTTCCAAAGCGAGAGACCATGCTTATTCTGTTTCCTTTACCAATGAACTCAATGACTTCTCAATACTTATATCCAAAGGAACACATATGCAGTAATGCAGTGCTTAATCATAGCAATGCTTTAGACCCTCTAAATAAATCAGTCATTCTCAGGAGATGCCACTGACTTGACATGTCTTCAGAAGGTTCCAATACAGCTTCCATTCACCTTGGTTATGCCCACATTGTATCAGAAGACGTAGACATTCTTATGTTCTTGTTAATGCACTGACATCCCCAAAGCTGATATGTCCGTCATTCTATGGTGTCAGATGAGGATCTGGACAAGCTTTAGGGTCAAAACCAATAGACAACTAAGACAAAAGCATTCCTCTAATCATAAAACTATGTTTGTCCATTCTCTTTGGGGAGGAATCCTTTTAGACAGTATAAGAAAGCCGTTTTGTCAGAGACCAGACCACAGTGAAGGAAGTGACTGGTGCTGATCATAAAGGAGGGGGATTCTTTCCTTATAATTTGTATCATGAATATGCCTCAAGGATCTAGTGCATCCTTCCACATGCTCCTATGGATCCTGGCTTTGTAGAGGACTTACCTTCAGTACACACAGGTGAACCCTGCTATTGAACTGATTGTTATGCCAGCTGCATTGTCCTGTGGACCCTCCCACCCCTTTCACACCTATGACACTTTTCCTCTAATCCCTCTAAGCCCTGGACCCTATTGCATGTCTGTTACCCTCTCTATCAGGTCTTGGAGTACCAACAATGGCTTCCCCAGGAGCCACGCTTGGCTCTTCTGTAGGTTCAAAGATATCAGGTTCGAAGGAGCCTGAGGCTCATACTCTTGTGTAAATTACCCTCCTTTCCATTCCTCACATCCTTCCTATGGGCCCTCAAGGAACCCTGGAGACAAAAAACAAAAAACAACTTTCTAATAGAATCCCTAATGGGTATATGCCTTAGGATTAACTTGGGGAGAATTTTCAAACTCAGACTCCACAGAGAACAGCTAACTTGGTGGATTCAAAATGGAAATCCCTAGGTGACTCTGACACGCAGTCCCAGTTAAGCGTCTGATGCCATGTAGCACTCTTCCTTTTGTGCCAAACGTACTTGTTTTCCCATCTCCCTCACTAAACTGGAGGCAAGGACTATGTCCTATTCTTCTTTGAATCTCACTATTTTTCCTATGGTAAGTACTCAGTATTTGTGCTATAGAAGAGATGGAAATTTCTTCAGCTGAGAAAGCCAAGACTGGTGAATGTTAAATGACTTAACCAAATTCACATATGGACTTTTTGCACAGTTAATACTAGGACTGTGATCATCTCACTTACAGTCCACTCATCTTTCTATTATTCCAGGACTGACATCTTATGTTTACCCTGTAACCTTGTAGTATCCATAGAGCTTCTCTCTTGTAGGACCTAACTGATGCCTGGCTATAGCCTGTAAGACATGCTAAAAATCATACCACTTATCTGGCAGCGTCCTTTTCCTTTCTGGTTGTTTCTGCCTTCTTACCACCAGTGATATGGTACAGATTCTTGGGTCCCAAAAACTCAGTGGTGGTTTCCTACCAGAGGCCAGAGAAACCAGAATTCATTCCCTAAAACATTATAAATCAAGAACTAAACTTTTCGATCAGTTCCTCAGATTCCTGTTCAATTTCCCATGGCTCTATTCCTTGAGATGTAAAACAACATAATGTTAGTTTTTAAAAAGTGGGCTTTTAAAAAAAAAAAAAAAAAGTGGGCTTTTTTAAAATTATGTGAATTAATGGAGAAAGAAACTTTGTTTTGACTGAAACGTAAAATCAACATACATGAAAGTGACAGGCTAACATAAATATAGTTTAACAACAACAAAAAAATCCCCCTAAGAATTAATAGAATTGATGATTCAGTTCAGTTCAGTCGCTGAGTCATGTCTGGCTCTTTGTGACCCCATAGACTGCAGCACACCAGGCTTCCCTGTCCATCACCAACTCCTGGAGCTTGCTCAAACTCATGTCTATTGAGTTGGTGATGCCATCCAACCATCTCATCCTCTGATTGATGATTAGTCTTCATTAAAAGATTCAACACCTCTAATGCCATATTTTTATTATATAATGTTTTTCAACTCATTTTTTATGTTGTGGCCCTGAATAGTATAGACTGTAGTGACTGAAGAACAGAGAAGCAGAGGATGAAGTTTTCCTCTGCCCTTACCTTCCTTCTTTGGACCATGGGATCTCTGACATTTATCTCCAGGGTAGCACCCATGACATTGTACAACAAGTATCTTTATGACTGTGTTAGTTCCTATGTTAGACTCTGAAGAACATAAGGACAAAGAAATGCCTTATATGTCTTTATATTACCGGTATCTTGCTGATCTTCAATAAACATTCAAATGAATGGATGGCATTTGACCTGTAAACTAAAGATAAATATTCCTACTTTCATGGCAAAGGTAGAAAGAATTGTACATGACTGTCCATACCTTCTCATTCATCATCTCTTAAAAGCAACAATTGTAAATGCAGTATTCTAATGACATCTATTTATAGAGAGTTTATTATGTGTCAGGCACGGTGCTTAGTGTGGGATGTTATGTCATTCAACTCTGATAGCAGGCCCTATGAGGGGGATGCCATTGTTTCCCCTGTGTACATGATACAAAACAGGCTTAGAAAAGTTAAGTAACTTTCCCAGGTGACATAGTCTGTAAATAAGCTCCAAACAAACTCTACTTTCTGTTTGAGACTAAAAACTATCTTCTCAACCATTGTGCTATATATACTGTCTTTCATTCCTTGCCAACACCCAATTTTCCTGATTATCTTCAAGGATAATCTTAAGACAAGCTTATGAGAATCATAAATATTTGCTGTAACAGAGACATGACTCATTGTGTTTTGGAGCATAAGAGTCTTATATGAAAATGCTGACTTCTCCAAAATCTGTTTGCTCTTACATGTTTAAAGTGCTGACTTAAATTAAATTAGACTATTTCTGTGTTATGAAAGCTCTATTTTCCAAAACCACTGAAATATTGTGGGATGGGTAAAATATATCATACAGAGTAAATATTCAATTGATTTTGATAATTGATTGATTGAAGCCTTTCCACTTCTACCTTTTGCCTACTCTTGTCAAGTCTTGCCCATGTTGAGCAGTCAGCAGCGTTGCTTACACGCCCCATGACAGCACCACACTTTGGCTAATGACAGCTCGTGCCTTTCCTGGCGACATATTACAAATTTCAGATGCATCTCTAATCCCTCTCAGCTATGTCCTCACTGGCTCTGTCCTCAGTGACACTCAGTCAATACGTTTGGTAGTGCATGCATGCACTCTAAGTCGCTTCAGTCGTGTCCGACTCTGTGTGACTCTATAGACTGTAACCTGCCAGGCTCCTCTGTTCATGGGGATTCTCCAGGCAACTGATTTCAAACTGAAATTTGAACCTGATGGTATGATTTGCATTTTTTATTATGTCACAAGCCAAAAAGATGTAGCGATTTTCTTGAATTTCAGTCTCCATGATAAATGAACAGATGCTCTATCTGAAGCAAATAAAATAAAAAGCAAAGCAAATAAAAGCAAAAATTTATTTCTAGTATCTGTCCCTGTTTATCTAGGAATGAGGGCCTAGCAGTTGCACTGTCTCTATTATCATCAATTTCCACTAATAGAATTGCTCCTAATAAACTCTATGCTGCTTTCTTATGAACTCTTCTATGTAAATATATACCCTACCCAAATAACCCTTCCTTTCCTTCTAACAATCACTCTGAAATAGTGGCTATTTTTACCTTATATTTATCAGACATTTTCACACTACTCAGACATCCTGTGTTCCCTTGGTAAAAAGAGCTCTTTTTGAGAAGCCAGCAAATGTGAGTCAGAGTAGCATCTGAATTAAAATATTAATTTGATTGTATTTCATATTCTGCTTAAATTCATCTTGCCTCAGTGTTTCAAAACCTTCTTCAGCAGCTCCATCCTAAATGGTTGATGATGTCAGTAATTCATACTTCTCATTTTTACATGATTCCTTGAAGTGTCTACTATAGACTATATAATATAAACAGCCCTGAAAAAATTTAGAATTTGTCATTTCATCCAGTTAAGAGACCAAAAATGATTTTCCATTAAATTAAACTCCTTCCTCTATTTTTTTAATCTTCAATCAATGGCAGAAGATGAGGTGTGGAATGAAGTTATGTGTTTCAGCACAAATCAGAGACCTATCTTCTGTTTGGAAGGAGCCTCGAAGTTCATACTCCATTCTCCACCCTTGACTTCCTCACAGTGCAGTTGCCTCATCTCTGAAGTCCCTGGCCTGTGGTTCCCAAGCCTCTTCTTAAACACATTTAGTGAACAGAAGCTCATTCTTTGAAAGAAGTGAAATCCACCGATGAGTGGCTCAGGTTATAAGAAAAATGTTCCTTGAATAGAAACAAAAATCTGTTTCCCTGCTATTTCTCCCAATTAACCTGAATTCTGCCTTCAGAAGAAACACCACTCCATCTTAGGTATTTGCAGACAACCAAGTCTTCCCAAGGGTAAATATTCTCACACTCTCATTCCTTTCTCAAAGGAATGGTGTTAACTATATTTACCACCCTGATAATTCTTTGGATGCATTCTATTTTTGTTTTTAAATTATTTTTTTAAATTATATTTCTTTAAAAAATTTAAAAAATAAAATTATATTTCTTTTTATTTTTTAGAAAACCCAACAATATACAATATATAAAACAGAATATAAAAACTTTGTAAAATCCTGAATACCTCTCCCACCCAGGGATAACCAACCACTCTGAGTCATTGGCTGGGTTGGTGGGTATTCTGACTGTCAATTTGGCTTAAAGTACAGCTTTTAACTGAGTAATTATGTTCCTCTCAAGAGATGTACCATATGAGTTTTGAAAGAAACAAATCTGTTAGATGAAAAGGAAAAACTGTGGTGGTGTTTTTGAGTATTTTTCTCACAGATTTAAATCTATATTTTGTTATTAAAAAAATAACATACAATTATAATTTTAGGATCATCTATGGTCCAGCTATTAGAGATATCACTTTGGAAGCAAGAGAGAAGTATGGAACTTGGTTTGGCAAGTGATCAAGTCTGTCTCAGTTCAAAACAATATTCTATTTGAGAAGAAGAATTTTACAGCACACGGATTCATTTGGAAGTGTCAAAATCAAGCATAGGGAGATTTCCTTTTCTTCAAACACTGAGAACATTCATAATAATGATGTCCAACTTTTTTTATATAACCCATTTTCACAAGTACATTTTCTATCTTTCTTTGAAAAATGTGATCTACCATATTGTATTTCTCCTGGATTATTTTACAGAAGAGTCTTACTGCTCTACTAATTTTGTTGTCGTTGTTTAGTGACTAAGTTGTCTTCAACTCTTTTGCAACCCCATGGACTGTAGCTGGCCAGAATTCTCTGTCCATGGGATTTCCCAGGCAAGAATACTGGAGTGGGTTGCCATTTCCTTCTCCAGGGCAACTTCCCAATTCAGGGGTCAAACCTGCATTTTCCTGCATTAACAGGCAGATTATTTACCACTGAGCCGCCTGGGAAGCCCTGAAGTTTATCATATGCCCCTAATTACTTTGAAAAAATCAACCTGGAAAAGAAATTTGGAGATTAGTTTACTTAAAGACTATAGTGATAGAAATTGACTATGACTAGCTACACAATTCTGACTAAAGTTCACTGAAAGGGTTATGTGCATTTTTAATATATTGTTGACAAATAAGCCTATTTTTTAACATGTGGGAAGTGAGTGATAAAATAGCAGATAATATTCCCAAGAATTTTAAAAAACAGAAGCAAACAAGCTGCCTAGGCCCCTATGGTAGGCTTTTTCACATTACCCTTGAAACATGAAGAGGGAAACTACTTTCCCCTACCCCAACTGTTCTTGATCTGTGGTTCTTGAAAGCACTGTCTCCAGAACTTCCAAACAGAAGGGACTTGAGTGAGGCCATTCTTTTAGAATGGGTGGTTAAGGAATTTGTCTTGTAGCAAAGATTACAAACACACTGTTTATATTTAGACTGTATTTTCATTCTGAGTAGTCTGAGGAAGAAAACTGATGATGATGATGATAGGCAGTCTCAAGAACCACCAATATCCCTCCATTGCTAGACATTGTTATTAATTCTTAAGCTTCAACATTGCCTTCCTATCTAAATGAAGGCTAGATTTCTATATCCCACCACCATTGTAAACATAGGTCTTCCTTCCAGGGAAGACCTGTGGATCCTCTGTCCTGTTGGAGAAAGTTGTTGTCCTTTTTTACATGACTTATACTGTTTCATGAGCTTCCCTGGTGGCTCAGATGGTAAAGAATCTGCCTGCAATGCAGGAGACCTGGGTTCATTCCCTGGGTCAGGAGAATCCACTGGAAAAGGGAATGGCTACCCACTCCAGTATTCTTGCCTGGAGAATTCCATGGACAGAGAAGCCTGACAGGCTACAGTCCATGGGGTCACAAAGAGTTGGACACGACTGAATGACTAAGACACACTATACTGTTTCATGGACATTCATTCCCCAGTGCCCCTTAGTCAACAGTTTTAAATATTGACCTTCAGTTTCCTTGAGAAACAAATAAGTTGTGGCTATATACATATCATAGCTTAAACAGGAGAATGACGAGCACCAAATTTCCAAAAGCCATCAGTTTAATCTGCCATCACTTCCTACGGGTCTTTATGTGTGTATTAATCTCTCTTGACACTCTCTCACTGAGTTCTTGTCCATAATAAATCTGTCTCCAAAGATTCTTTGCTTAACATTCCTTGGGCCCTGGGCTTTAGCTTAATCTTCTGTTTAATCGGTTGCCTTCTGAAGACTCTTACCTTTATGAAGCACATCAAAATCAATTGAATCTATATAGCCTCAGTTTTCCTGTATTTCATGAAAAGGCTCCAGCGGTTCATTGATTTATTCATTCAATATACATTTACTGAACTTTAAACATGAATCAGGAACTGCAGTTCTAAGGATACAAACATTCAGTTCTTGCCCTCAGGAAAGAGACATATTTTATAAATGGGAGAGCTAGGCATATTAAATAATCAAAGATAAGGTGCTCTCAGAGAAGCTGTGGGAGTGTGTAGAGAAGCAAGTGGAAGCATGGGCATGTCAGGGAGAGCTTCCTGGAAGAAGTCACTGGTAATCTGATTCTTAAGGGATAAACTTGCATGAAATAAAGGTTAGCGAGAGAAAGGTGTCCAGGCAGAAAGAACAACATAAGCAAAGGTCTGGATGTAAGAATCAGCACAGAGAATATGAAGAATTTCAACTCGTTCAGTGTTTGTAAACATAAACTATTATATTAAGAGGACATGAATGACTAGGCAGTCAGTGGGGAGTTTTAAGCATGGGAAAAGTCCAGAAGCTCGCATTAAAGAATGAGATGTGCAAAGTGGGAAGTAGAGAGATAAGTGAGGAGGCTGTGGCTATAATCTAAAGATAAAATTATAAGAACCTGAACCAGACAAGGGAAAAGACAAATATAAGAGCTATATAAGACTCAAGATAAGCAAACTGTTGTGATTATTCGGCATTGGGATATATGAGAAAAAAAGCAGTTGTGAAATTAGGACCCTGCTTGTTGTAAGATTTGAGTAAATGGTGAAACCCCTCATGGGGGAAATAGGAAAGAGGGGAAGTTAAAGGAGGAAGGAATTTGGAAAAGTGAAGTATCACCAGTCTGATGTTTAATAATGTTTGAGTATTTTAAAGGCTGAAGGGTTCCCGTTAGATTTTGCAAGCCAGTGTAGGAGGATTAAATAGGGTGGGAAGGGAGAGTGTGTGTGATAAAAGCCAGATTGCAAAGGGCATGTATGTGAACGGGGGTGGAAAAAAACTAAGGGTGTATTTGAGAGTTTTAATGAAAAGGGAAGAGAAAGATGAATCTTGTAACTAGAAGAAAACCAAAGGAAAGAAAAGAATTGTAATGATTGAAGATGGGGCAAGGGATAGGGAATGGAAGATAAAATATAGTTCTAGAATTTACTGGAGAAGATATGGTCAAGGGCACAGATAAGAGTATTGGACCTGACCCATTTCATTCTCTGAAACCTGCATATGCATATGAGGATGAGTTATATGTAGATAAATTTGGGGGACATTAAGGAGAACCTGTTGCTTGAGATCATTCCTACTAACTGGCCCCTTGTGAGGTGAGCCTAAGATTCCAACTGAGGGGGGGAAGAGAGAAGGAGTTGACTGAAGACAAGTCAAGAGATTGATGGGGGATATTTCCCTGGGCATTTCTAGGCACTTGGGAGGCAGGGATATTGATGCTGGGCCCAGTTAGTAAATAAAGGGCCAGAGTGGTTTTCCTAGCTTCAAAGACATCCCAGTAGGTGATGGTAGCAGAGAAGCTGTGATGGGGTTGGGGTTGGGGCTGGGATGCACAAGTCACTCTCCCTTGTTTCTGAAAGTGCTAGTGCCCCAGGAGAGGGAAATTTAGTTGAAGCTGGCAGTGGGAAAATAAACCACTGGGAAATTTTTATGGTGATATTTTGAAGATTGAAGATCTGCTGTCAGTGGGAAGTGTGTGTGTGTGTGTGTGTGTGTGTCTGTGCATTTGTGTGTTAACTAGTTGAGTTTAATGTTGTAGTTTAACGTAGTTTAATGTTGTAGGCTTCTTATTCTCCTCTCTTTATTCTAACCCCTGCTTTCCCTGCCTTCTCCTGAGTCTTCCTCTTCTGGATCTAAATTTGTTCTATAATTCTTAATTCCCTGCACCATGAAAATAAGAGTTTAAACCGTTTTTGTTCTAATGTCAAATGTATTTTTCAACAATATCAAAGAAAAGTATTTGATGTCCAAGAAAGTGTTTGAACTCTAGCAGTTAAAATTCAAGCATCAGCCTTCACAGGGCTGCAGACTGCCAGTAGGTGCACAAGGCTTCTTCCTCATCTGTGAACTGGCCTGTCCTTCGCTGCAAAACAGCTAGCATATCAGAGACACTTTTTATTTATGGGGTCAGATACCATCACAAAAGGAACAAGTGAGATTGACTTGAGCAGTTCTCTCTTCTGAGAATACTTGAAAAATTCAGAATCACTGGTCCTATTGACTTTGTAGTTTGCACATCAGTCAGAATCAAGGGTAACCATCACTGTAGAGAAGGCTTCTTCAAGTCAGTCTAATTGTTGTATGAGCCGTCTGCCCTCATATTAAAAACATCAGGAAATAAGAGCAAAGAATGGGAGTTCCACCAAAGTCCTTGGGGAGAGTTTCTCCTTTGGAACTCATGATCTGGAAACTTTCCACACATTTAGCCTGTATTTTCTTTAGTTATTAGCTAAACTGCTCCTTGAAACATCCTCTTTGACAATATCTATCAGTTCTATTATTCAGCAAACCTTTATGAACACCTGGCATGTGCCAGACTGTGTACTGGATGCATGAGATGTGAAGGTGAGCAAAACAGGAGCATGGCTTCAGGGAGAGAGATGTGGCCCCATCGGTGTCCTTGTGTGTGATGAGAGCTGTGACAGCAGGATGTTTGGGGAAAGAAGTGATAGTGCCACCATCAGATTTCTGTTCTGAAAAACCCATTCTTCCTTAGGAATTTCAGTGGTCCGGAGCCAAGACTCATAAGCCCTTGGCTGATGTTACCCAGGAACAGTTAGTATGATCAGGATTGCAAGATCCCCTCACAGTTTAGTGAGAAGATGGTTTGCTAGATTTTCTGATTATCTCACCTGATGGGATACCTACAGAACTGAAAATTAGGGCTAAATCTCTATCATCAGCACAAAGGATTGAAGCTCTCAGACAGTCCCCCCGAGTCTCAGTTTCTGTATAACATGAATGTGAAATGCCAATGGAACCACTGCTGTCTTGTCTCAGATAAAATCTTCTGCCTGCTTTTCTTTTCCATGGTACTGGTTTACGTGACCAGCCTATACACAAGAAATACCCTTAATCTTGACTCATAATTCAATCACCTTGCGTTAATCACTTTGCTGCAGCAGTTCTTTGAATTCAGGCCAATATTTTTACCTCATTTGACATTGAAAGCTCCACGTTCTACTTAGAGTTTTCTTGATGTGTGTGAAGAAAATAATCATAACCTCTACTGTGTAGTTTAACCTTTCTGTTTACAGAGTTAAACGTCTAGCCACTGCATTTTACTATAGAACCACATGTAATTTACTTTCTTTCAATGCTCCCAAATATTTTAACCTTTTCTAAGGATTTTCTTTCTATTCAGTGTCTGCAAACTGAATTATCTAGTCCCTTCTGCCTTCTAAATCAGTACTTCCCAAGTGTGAATTAAATCCTATTGGATGATAAACTATCCAAAACTTAAATCAAGTGGTTTGATCCCTTTTGGTCATGTCAGAGAGATTTATTTTTGTATTCCTAAGCTGTATTGTTTTATTTGTGAAAATCCACTCTTACCTCTCAATAGATGGTGACTAGTAACAAGCAATTGATCTTTTAAGGGAGATCAGATCAAGATAGTGGAGTAAGAGGACTTGGAGCTCACCTCTTCCCACAAACACATCAGAAGCACATCATGTAGAGCAATTCTCACTGAAAACAAACTGCAAACTGGCAGAAGGACTCCTGTGGAACCAAAACCGTAAGAAAGATCCACATGTAATTGGGTAGAAAGGGAAGAAAAGGGATCAGATCAGGACCTGTGCCCCTGGGAGGAGACTCAGAGGAAAAGAGAGAGAGTTACACAGGCAGACACCTGCCCTATGGAGTGAGCAATCCAAAACGCAGATTTGGTGCACCAGTTCTGGGTCCAGCATGAGATAGACAAGCCCCCTTGTTTGGTTGGAGGACCGCAGAGAAGGGCAGTGAAGAGGGCAGATTCCACTCTCAAGCTAGCTGGCTTGCCTCTGAGGCAGGGCAGAGAAAGGTATGATCTAGCGTCTTCCAGTTTTCCCACAACTGCCTGGCTAAACACCTCAGCTCAAACTGAGCAAATGCTCCTTGTCACACTGCAGCACTGGATCTGGGGCAGCCAAGACTGAACAAACGACTCAACTATGGGACATAGGGGCAACCTGGTCCCAACAAGGAGCCGGGGCGGAGTGGCAGTGGCCACTCTTGGTGCTTACTCAAACAGAGCCCCAGAAGCAGCCCAGATCACTGACGGTAGCTGCTCTACCACAGCTCATCCCCTGGGATTCCATAGAGGGCAAGGGTGGCAGAGGCTGGGGGCAGTGATTGGCCTTGAGGGATAAAGGGGACTTGCACTTAACACGGTGTCTTAGCAGAGTGACGGGCACCTGTGCAGCCATAGCAAAGCATCAGAATTTTGTCTGTGGCCAGCACAAGCCAGGAGCCACATGTGAATGTCATCCATTCATGATAAAAACTCTTGTTAAAGTGGGTATAGAGGAAACATATCTCAGCATAATAAAGGAAACGTATCTCAACAAAATATGACAAACCAACAGATAGTATCATACTCAACAGTGAAAGTTGAAAGTCTTTCCACTAAATTCAAGAACAAGACAAGGATGCCCACGCTTGCCACTTCTGTTTAACATAGTACTGGAACTCATAGCCATAGCAATCAGAGAAGAAAAGATATAAAGGTCATCCAGATTACAAGAGAGGTATTAAACTGTCACTGTTTGCAGATAGTAGTGGTGGTGGTTTAGTCAATAAGTCATGTTTGACTCTTGTGACACCATGGACTGAAGCCCATCAGGCTCTGCTGCTCATGAGATTCTGCAGGCAAGAATACTGCAGTGAGTTACCATTTACTTCTCCAATTGCAGATGAAATAGTGCTTTATAGAGAGAACCCTAAAGTCTCCACCCAGAAACTATTAAAACTAATAAATGGATTCAGCAAAGTTGCAAGATACAACATTAATATACAGAAACTTATTTTTCTAGACACCAATAAAGAACTATCAGAAAGGGAAATCAAGAAAACAATCTCATTTCAAAACAAATCAAATAGAATAAAATACCTAGGAATAAACTTAACCAAGGAGGTAAAAAACCTATAATCTAGAAAATTATTGAAAAGAAAACAGAAGACAGCAAAAAGATGTGGAAAGATATCCTGTACTCTTTAATTGGAAGAATTAATATTGATCAAATAGCCAAGGAGAAGGCAACAGCAACCCTCTCCAGTACTCTTGCCTGGAAAATCCCAGGCCGGAGAAGCCTGGTAGGCTGCAGTCCGTGGGGTCACTAAGAGACAGACACGCCTGAGCAACTTCACTTTCACTTTTCACTTTCATGCATTGGAGAAGAAAATGGCAACCCACTCCACTGTTCTTGCCTGGAGAATCCCAGGGATGGGGGAGCCTGGTAGGCTGCCGTCTCTGGGGTCGCACAGAGCCAGACGTGACTGAAGCGATTTAGCAGCAGCAAATAGCCAAACTACCCAAAGCAATCTATAGATTCAGTGCAATCCCTATCACAATATCCATGACACTTTTCACAGAAACAAATAACCCTAAAATGTACAGTTCAGTTCAGTTCAGTTCAGTTCAGTCGCTCAGTCGTGTCCGACTCTTTGAAACCCCATGAATCGCAGCACACCAGGCCTTCCTGTCCATCACCAACTCCTGGAGTTTACTCAAACTCATGTCCATCAAGTTGGTGATGCCATCCAGCCATCTCATCCTCTGCGGTCCCCTTCTCCTCCTGCCCCCAATCCGTCCCAGCATCAGGATCTTTTCCAATGAGTCAACTCTTCACATGAGGTGGCCAAAGTATTGGAGTTTCAGCTTCAGCGTCAGTCCTTCCAAAGAACACCCAGGACTGATCTCCTTTAGGATGGACTGGTTGGATCTCCTTGCAGTCCAAGGGACTCTCAAGAGTCTTCTCCAACACCACAGTTCAAAAGCATCAATTTTTTGGCACTCAGCTTTCTTGACAGTCCAACTCTCACATCCCTACATGACCACTGGAAAAACCATAGCCTTGACTAGATGGACCTTTGTTGGCAAAGTAATGTCTCTGCTTGATAGTATGCTGTCTAAGTTGGTCGTAGCTTTTCTTCCAAGGAGCAAGCATCTTTTAATTTCATGGCTGCAGTCACCATCTACAGTGATTTTGGAGCCCCCAAAAATAAAGTCTCTCACTGTTTCCATTGTTTCCCCATCTATTTGCCATGAAGTGATGGGACCAGATGCTGTGATCTTAGTTTTCTGAATGTTGAGCTTTAAGCCAACTTTTTCACTCTCTTCTTTCACTTTCACTCTCTTCTTTCACTTTCACTTCTTTCACTTTCTTCTTTCACTTTCACTTTCATCAAAGAACTAAACACTCTTTAGTTCTTTGCTTTCTGCCATAAGGGTGGTGTCATCTGCATATCTGAGGTTATTGATATTTCTCCCAACAATCTTGATTCCAGCTTGTGCTTCATCCAGCCCAACATTTCACATGTTGTACTCTGCATATAAGTTAAATAAGAAATATACGGTGACAGTATAGAGCCTTGATGTACTCTTTTCCCGATTTGGAACCAGTCTGTTGTTCCATGTCCAGTTCTAACTGTTGCTTCTTAATCTGCATACAGATTTCTCAGGAGGCAGGTAAGGCGGTCTAGTATTCCCATCTCTTTAAGAATTTTCCAGTTTGTTGTGATCCACACGGTCAAAGGCTTTGGTATAGTCAATAAAGCAGGAGTAGATGTCTTTCTGGAACTCTCTTGCTTTCTCGATGATCCAGCTAATGTTGGCAATTTGATCTCTGGTTCCTCTGCCTTTTCTAAATCCAGCTTGAACATCTGGAAGTTCATGGTTCAGGTACTGTTGAAGCCTGGCTTGGAGAATTTTGAGCATTACTTTACTAGCGTGTGAGATGAATGCAATTGTGTGGTAGTTTGAGCATTCTTTGGCATTGACTTTCTTTAGGATTGTAATAAAAACTGACCTTTTCCAGTCCTGTGGTCACTGCTGAGTTTTCCAAATTTGCTGGCATATTGAGTGCAGCACATTTACAGCATCATCTTTTAGGATTTGAAATAGCTCAACTGAAATTCCATCACCTCCGCTAGCTTTGTTTGTAGCCCATTTTACTTCATATTACAGGATGTCTGACTCTAGATGAGTGATCATACCATTGTGGTTATCTGCGTCGTGAAGATCTTTTTTGTATAGTTCTTCTGTGTATTCTTGCCTCCTCTTCTTAATATCCTCTGCTTCTGTTAGGTCCATGCCATTTCTATCCATTATTGTGCCCATCTTTGTATGAAATGTTCCCGTGGTATCTCTAACTTTCTTGAAGAGATCTCTAGTCTTTCCCTTTCTATTGTTTTCCTCTATTTCTTTGCATTGATCTGAGGAAGGCTTTCTTATCTCTCCTTGCTGTTCTTTGGAACTCTGCATTCAAACGGGTATTCCTTTCCTTTCCTCCTTTTCCTTTAGCTTCTCTTCTTTTCATAGCTATTTGTAAGGCCTCCTAAGACAACCATTTTGCCTTTTTGTCTATGACAAATGAGGCAAAAGTATACAGTGGAGAAAAGACAATCTTTTCAGTAAATGGTGCTTGGAAAACTGAACAGCTGTTTGTGAAACAGCGAAATTCAAACATTTCTTCATATCGCATACAAAAATAAAATCAAAATGGGTTAAAAACTTAAATATAAGACCTAAAATTAGAAAACTCTAGAATAGGACCTAGGCAGAACACTCTGATATAAATTGTTGCAATATTCTATTGGATTTGTCTCCTAAGGCAAAAGAAATAAAAGCAAAATAAATATATGGGATCCAATGAAACTTACAGGTTTTTGCACAGCAAAGGAAATCACTGAGAAAACAAAAAAGTGACCTACTAAATGGGAGAAAATATTTGCAAATGATATGAGCAACAAAGGGTTAATATCCAAAATATATAAACAGTTCATGCAATTCAAAATTTTAAAAAGTAAATAGTCCAATTAAAAACTGGGCAGAGAAAAAAAAAAAACTGGGCAGAGGATATTTTTATTTTTAGATATTTTAGACATTTAGATATTTAGATTTTTAATTAGATTTTTAATTTAATTTAATTAGATTTTTAATTTAGATTTTTATTAGACATTTAGATATTTTAGACATTTTTCTAAAGGTCTAATTTAGATATTTTAGACATTTTTCTAAATTTTCTAAAGAAGACATACAGATGGCCAACAAGCACGTGGAAAGATGCTTACCATCACTAATCCTCAGAGAAACAAAAGTTAAAACCACAATGAGATATCACCTCACACCTGCCAGAATGGCTGTCTTCAAAAAGAATACAGTAACAAATGTGGTGAGAATGTTGAGGAAAGACAAACCTCATATACTGTTGTTGGGAATATAAATTGGTGCATCCACTATGGAAAGCTATATGGAGACTCCTCAAAACACTAAAAATTGAACTACAATATGACCCAGCATTTCTACTTCTGGAGAAAAACAAAAACATGAATTTGAAAAAATGGCCATAGAAAAGAATGAACTTCTGTCACTTGCAGCAACATGGATGGACCTAGAGAATATTATACTTAGTGAAATGTCAGGCAAAAATAGACAAATACTGTATGATATCACTTGTATATGGAGTCTAAAAAATAATATAAATGAAGATATATATCAAAGCAAACAGACTCACAAACACACGAAACACACTGAAGGTTATTCGTGGGGAGAAGGAAGGGAGTGGGGAACATTAGGGTAATGGGATTAAGAGACACAGACTGATATGTATAAAATACACAAGCAATGAGGATATATTGTATAATAGTGAATTATAGCATTATGTTGTAATAACTTTTATTGGATAATAAATAATGTAATAACTTTTAACTTTTATTTACAGTTTATACAAATGGCAAAAATACTGTACACCTGAGACCAATATGATATTGTATGTCAACTATATTTCTATTAAAAACTTTAAGATGTTTTCCAAATAAATTTATCCTTATGAAGTGCTTCAAAGAGTGGGATAATAGGCTGTCATATCAGAGAAACAACAGATTTCCCTACATACAAACTGCTCTACGGTCCCATTAGGCTCAAAGGCTCAAAAAATGTTATGTAGCAGCACCCTTTAAATTATGTCATTCTGGTTTATGTGATAAATAGCTAAATACCTTGTTGTTAGCTAAATAGCATTCATTCACCTAGAATTACTTCTGTTGATTTTTTATTTAGTAGATCCATTTTCAAGAAAATCATGATTATTATCAAAGGCAGTGTATTTCATAAGAGGCTTTCCCAAGAATATTAATGAGAAAAGGCATCCTTGGAGGCAGTGAAGTTACGTCCTTCAAGTTTCATCCAAGGATAGAAGAGTCAGGATTGCATGGCAATTCAGCCATGGACCTCCTCATGATTTTATTTCTTTTAGTTTTAACAAATCAACATTAGGAGCTGGTAGGTGCCTGGGATCCCCGCTCACTTTGTTTACTTTCTTTTGTAAATGAACAGCCTGAGCTGCAAGTTGGCAAGCTCTCAGCCCATGGGAGAACCTGGTCGTGAATTCCATACTGTGTTGATTAGTCTTAAAAAATATCATCCACACAGCACTTTGATATTCTAAACTAAGAATCAAGACCATAGAGTCGTCTGATTGAACTAATTGAGGTATCTTTTTCTGTTTCAACTATACCACTTGACATTTAAAATTTCTATTTCATGATAACTTTAGAAAGAACTAGCTCATTTTGTTTAATTATTCAGCAGATGTTCACTAAAGACCTACTCTGTATCAGGCATTATGTTCAATGCCTTATTTAGTCTTAATAAATGATAACAAAATACCTTAAATTTAATCAATGGTTTAACTTGGCCTCTTATTAAAAAAGTAGCCAATAAAGGTTCACATAAAACTTTCTTCTGTAAGTTCATCATTTATTTGGAGATTAATTCCACAAATTTTTATTGTCCATATATCATTTGGAAGGGCTATAGTTGCTGTGGGGTTTAAAGATACAGGTATCAGAGGAGAGGTTTTTATTATGTGCACCTCAGAATCGCCAGTCTGTGAGGGTGCCTCTTATGTGACCAGGGTACCAACACAAGTGCCAGAGATATAGTCATTCTGTCCTTTTTGCCAATAGCTCACCCAGCCAAGTGGAACCCCATGCAATGTGCAGGCTCATTCAGTCATTTGTTATAAACATTCCACCTGCCTCCAAACAGAATTTGAGAAGCAAACAAAGAAAAACAGATACCACATCTTATCAATTCTAAGAATGAATTTTTTCTCATTTTTCTCTCTTTGAAATCAGTATGTGTTTTAATATCAACAGATCTTAGCATAGTTTCTTAGGCTAATTGACAGAATTTTTTCTTTCTTTGTGGTTCATAGACTAATATTGTTTTATAATCTTAGATTGATGAAACAAAGTAAATTAGGAAAATTATAAGAAGGATTTTAAAAAATAGATGAAAAGTAATTAGAAGTGTAAAAACCTAGGCTAAGGCTAGCTGCTGCAATGCAAGTGCAAATTTGACTCTAGGTTTTTCTAAAAACATACCAATTAAATGTAGCAGTCTTCCTCTGAAGCCCCAGTAAAATAACAGGGCAGGAATAAAATAGTACAGCTACCACCTACACACTGTGAAAAAAAACTAGAAAGACCACTTCAGTGGATGAAAGGTCTCAACATATTTTCACAGGATAGAAAGTCAAGCAGGTACAGAAGTGATAACTGACATGGTAAAGCCAAGGTGCGTGCATGCTCAGCCATGTCCGACTCTTTGCGACCCCATGGACTGCAGCCCACCATGCTCCTCTGTCCACGGGATTCTCCAGGCAAGAATACTGGGGTGGGTTGCCATTTCTTCTTCCAGGGGATCTTCTCAACCTGGGGATCGAACTCTTATCTTCTGTGTTTCCTGCATTGGCAGGTGGATTCTTTACCACAGAGTCACCTGGGAAGCTCCGTGCCAAGGTAGTAGTAATCGAAACCCTTAGAGAACAGAAACTAGTGATCATGGTATTAAAATGTAATTTTGTGAAAGTGTTTCTAGGGGCAACTAAAATTAGATAGCTCATGTAAATGAAATTTTCATAAGTACTTAGAGGGTCTTTCTAATCATGCCTTGAGAAGAATTCTCCAAGCTAAGAGCAGGGAGGTAGGGGAAGCAGGACACAGGCAAAGTAGCTGCATCCCTTCTCTTGTGTCCATGCTCAAATATGTTTCCAAATGTAAATCTAATTTGTACTATTATTATCTCACCTTTAATATAGCTTATAACACTTGTTTAAGATTTTATTTAATTTGGAACAGTTTTAAAAGTCTAGTCAATTATACTTTCTGCTTCAAAACACATCATATTCTACACTTGGGAGGATTGGCTATGGTGGTTTAAATTCCAGCATTATGTAATATAAATATGATTATACATAGTTTGTATATTTATAAATGTATATATGTAAACATATGGGTACATGTGTATAAGTGAGTATGTGTGTGTGCAAAATCAATTATTTCATATAGAAGTTCTTAAAACTATAGGTGGTATCCCCTGCTCTCTTTCTGATACTCAGTTTTGTTAGAAGTTTCATAATCTATGCCTTCTGTAAATGCTAATGGCTAAGTTGGAGGTGGAGTTTATTCTCCATAATGCGAAGCATATTGAGCTGTGGCTTCTGTGAGTGGTAACTCTCATTATCACCTTGTATTCTCTAGAAAACCATCACTGTGCCCATTTTGTCTCAAGGCCCCTAATGCATTCTGACATCTTTAATAAATACTTAAAGCTTTTCCATAGTAATACAGATTCTCCTTCTGCCCTCAACCATGAAGAAGTGAGAAAAATACATTTGGGTCTGTTTTTCTATGGAAAAATAAAAAGAATTCTGCTGGCATATCATCTTCTATTGTGGCATATATAGAGTGTCAGGAAAAATGGTACCTCAGATAAAGAAATGCAATAAAGAATAATTATTTAAGACATTTTTTCTAAATCACTTAATATTGGCTGTTTGTGTGTCAGATATCAAGAAAAAGTTATAGTCAGTTAGCTTTTCTGGGAAAGAGGTTTCAGAAAGAGTCACTGTGTTTTATGTTTAAAGATTCACAGGATTATGGACTTGTTCTGAAAAGGCTTCTTCCAGGCACAGATAACTCCTAGTGAGCCCCCCTACTGAGAGGCCCTGTGGAGCTGCCTTATGATGAGCCCACTTCAGTTATAATCCTTGTCACTTTCCATCCACTTCATGAGACATCTGAACACGGATTACCACCTTTCACGGATTCTGCCTTTGGCTGTTATATCCACACCCCGACTCCCCAACCAGGGGTCCTTATATTGCTAACTATTGATGTTAGATTCTGTGCTAAAAAAAGACCTCTCAATGTTCAGTCCTAAGTTGAAAGGTGATATACCCAGGGATGTACTGGCAAAAACTCTCAGGAGATTTATGGAAATTAAAACACTCACTCATCTTTAGTCAAAATAAGTTCTGAGAATCTTTTCATGCTTGCTTAATAAACTCCTTTCAGCTGACCAGTCAGATTCCCTCTGAACTGCTGACATAAGCTAATTATTGGTGACTATTCGTGTAGCCCAGTAACACAGTTCACACCTACACACTTCAGCATGCGTATCATTAACTAGAGTTCAATATTTCATTATAAAGTATGGATCTTAAGCATACCATTCAAATGCATACCCCTGTAACTCAAACACCCATTAAAAATGATAGAACATTTTTATCACCCCAGGAAGTTCACCCATACTCTTCTCAGTCCTAACTTCTACTCTCCAAGGCATCCAACTATTTTGATTTTTTCCACAACAGATTACTTTTGTGTGCTCTAAAGCTTCATATAAAAAAATGGATGAGTTCTTTTGTGTAAGGCTTCTTTCACTAAGCATAATATTTTTGAGATTCATTCATGTTGTTGCATGTATCCTAGTTATTTTTATGTTTATTAGCATTCCTGTGTATGAACGTCTGTTTACGTACTCTCCTGGGTTATTTCCAGTTAATGAACTTTGCAAATAAAGATGTCATGAATTTTTTTTTCATCTTTTTGTGAATATGTTTCATTTCCCTTGTGTAAGAAACTAAGAGTGAAATTACTGGGTCACAGGGTAAGGTATGTTTAGTTTTATAAGAAACTGCCAGAATGTTTTCCAAAGTGGTTGGACTACTGCACACTTCCATCAGCAAAGTATGAGAGTTCCACATCTTTACCAACATTTAAAGTCATCAGTCTTTTTAGTTTCATTCATTCTGGTGGATATGTAGTGATATCTGGTGGATGTTTAGTGATATGGTTTCCTTTGCAAATCCCCAAAGCCTAATGATGTTGACCACTTGTTTGTGTGCTTATTGGCCATTCCTAAATCTTCCTTTATAAAGGTTTGACTCGGATATTTCCCATTTTTATTGATTTGTTTGTCATTTACTTTGAGTAGAAGATTTTTTATTGTCTAGATATAAATTCCTTGTCTTATACATGTTTTATAAATATTTTCCCCCATTGTGTGGCTGGCATCTTCATTTTCTTAGCAATGTCTTTTGATGAACAGAAGTTTCAATTTTAATGAAGACAAATTTATCAGTTTTTACTATTTTGTGCATATTTGCTGTATCCAATCTAAGAAACCTTTCCAACCCCCAGTTTATATAGATATTCTCATATGTCTCCTTCTAGAGGTTTTATAGTTTTAGCTTTTGTATTTGAGGCTATGATCCATCTTGAATTAATTTTTGTGTATGATGAAGTTTACAGATATCCAGTTGTTCTAGTCTCATTTGTTGAAAGATTTTCATTTCCCTGTTGAATTATCTTGGTACAATTTATCAAAAAGGAAATAACCATATAAATGTAGGTCTTTATTTGGGCTCTTTGTTCTGTTTCATTGATCTGTTTCTGTCTATTCTGATGCCAAATGCTGCACTGTCTTAACTAATATAGCTTGATAGTATATTTTAAAGTATTAAAGTCCATTAACTATGTTCCTTCTTTCCATGTTGCTTGGATGGTCTGGATACTTTGCATGTTCATACAAAATTTTTAATTAATTTGTTCATTTTTGTCAAAGAGAGCCTCAGTGGTGTTATTATCAGAATTGCATTAAATCTATGACCAGTTTCAGGAATATTGGTATCTTACCTGACTGTGGCTCAGATCATGAACTCCTTATTGCAAATTCAGACTTAAATTGAAGAAAGTCAGGAAAACCTCTAGACCATTCAGGTATGACCTAAATCAAATCCCTTATAACTATACAATGGAAGTGAGAAATAGATTTAAGAGACTAGATCTGATAGACAGAGTGCCTGATGAACTATGGACAGAGGTTTGTGATATTGTATAGGATAGGAATCAACACCGTCCCCAAGAAAAAGAAATGCAAAAAAGCAAAATGGCTGTCTGAGGAGGCCTTACAAATAGCTGGGAAAAGAAGAGAAGCAAAAAGCAAAGGAGAAAAGGAAAGATACACCCATTTGAATGCAGAGTTCCAAAGAATAGCAAGGAGAGATAAGAAAGCCTTCCTCAGTGATCAACGCAAAGAAATAGAGAAAAACAATAGAATAGACTAGAGATCTCTTCAAGAAAATTAGAGATACCAAGGGAACATTTCATCCAAAGATGGACTCAATAAAGGACAGCAATGGTATGGACCTAACAGAAGCAGAAGATATTAAGAAGAGGTGGCAAGAATACACAGAAGAACTGTACAAAAAAGATCTTCACGACCCAGATAATCACGGTGGTGTGATCAGTCACACTCACCTAGAGTTAGACATCCTGGAATGTGAAGTCAAGTGGGCCTTAGGAAGCATCACTACAAACAAAGCTAGTGGAGGTGATGGAATTCCAGTTAAGCTATTTCAAATCCTAAAAGATGATGCTGTGAAAGTGCTGCACTCAACATGCTAGCAAATTTGATAAATTCAGCAGTGGCCACGGGACTGGAAAAGGTCAGTTTTCATTCCACTGCCAAAGAATGTGCAAACTACTGAACAATTGCACTCATCTCACACGGTAGTAAAGTAATGCTCAAAAGTCTCCAAGCCAGGCTTCAGTAATACGTGAACTGTGAAATTCCAGATGTTCAAGCTGGTTTTAGAAAAGGCAGAGAAACCAGAGATCAAATTGCCAACATCCATTGTATCATCGAAAAAGCAAGAGAGTTCCAGAAAAATGTCTACTTCTGCTTTATTGACTATGCCAAAGCTTTGACTGTGTTGGTTCACAATAAACTGTGGAAAAAAAGGAGATGGGAATACCAGACCACCTGACCTGCCTCTTGAGAAACCTGTATGCAGGTCAAGAAGCAACAGTTAGAACTGGACATGGAACAACAGACTGGTTCCAAATAGGAAAAGGAGTATGTCAAGGCTGTATATTGTCACCCTGCTTATTTAACTTATATACAGAATACATCATGAGAAACGCTGGGCTGGATGAAGCACAAGCTGGAATCAAGATTGCTGGGAGAAATATCAATAACCTCAGGTATGCAGATGACACCACCCTTAAGGCAGAAAGCGAAGAAGAACTAAGAGCCTCTTGATGAAAGTGAAAGAGGAGAGTGAAAAAGTTGGCTTCAAGCTCAACATTCAGAAAACTAAGATCATGGCATCTGGTCCCATCACTTCATGGCAAATAGATGGGGAAACGGTGGAAACAGTGACTGACTTTATTTTGGGGGGCTCCAAAATCACTGCAGATGGTGACTGCAGCCATGACATTAAAAGACGCTTACTCCTTGGAAGGAAAGTTATGACCAACCTAGACAGCATATTAAAAAGCAGAGACATTACTTTGTCAACAAAGGTCCACCTAGTCAAGGCTATGGTTTTTCCAGTATTCATGTATGGATGTGAGTTGGACTATAAAGAAAGCTGAGTGCCGAAGCATTGATGCTTTTGAACTGTGGTGTTGGAGAAGACTCTTGAGAGTCCCTTGGACTGCAAGGAGATCCAACCAGTCCATCCTAAAGATCAGTCCTGGGTGTTCATTGGAAGGACTGATGTTGAAGCAGAAACTCCAATACTTTGGCCACCTGATGCAAAGAGTTGACTCATTGGAAAAGACCCTGATGCTGGGAAAGATTGAGGGCAGGAGGAAGGGGATGACAGAGGATGAGATTGGTTGGATGGCATCACTGATTCAATGGACATGGGTTTGGGTAGACTCCGGGAGTTGGTGATGGACAGGGAGGCCTGGCGTGCTGCGGTTCATGGGGTGGCAAAGAGTCGGACACAACTGAGCAATGAACTGGACCTGTCTTCCAATCCAAACACACGGTATGTCCTCCTGTTTGTTTAGTCTTCTTTAATTTCTCATGACAGTACCTTGTAGTCTTTAGTACAGAGGTTTGTACATCTTTTAAAAATTTCTTCCTCTTTTCAAATCCTTTTTAAATTGTTTTTTGAAACTCATATTAACAGAAATGTTATTTAATCCATTTTTCATTGCTAATATATACAAATATTATTGATTTTTGTATGTTGACCTTATAACTAACTTACTAAGTTCTAATTATTAATTTTTTCTAATTATTAATTTTAATATATTTTTGAGGTATAGTTGATGTACAATATTATATAAGTTTAGGGTGTATGACAGTGCTTCTCAAGTTTTCAAGATTATATGTCATTTGTAGTTATTCTAAAATATTGGCTACGTTCCCAGTGTTATACAATGTATATTTGTAGCTTATTTTACACATAGTGGTTTGTACTTTTTAATCCCCTACTGCTACCCCTATCTTGCCCCCACCCACTGCTAACCATTAGTTTGTTCTCTATATCTGTGAGTCAGTTTCTTTTCTGTTATATTCGCTAGTTGATTTTATTTTTTAGATTCCATATATAAGTGATATCATATAGTATTTGTCTTTCCCAGTCTGACCTATTTCACTTAACATAATACCCTGCAAGCCCATCCATATTATTGCAAATGGAAACATTTCGTTCCTTTTTATGGCCGAGTCATATTTTGTTGTGTACATATACCATAATGTTTTTATCCATTCATCCGTTGATGGTCACTTAGGTTGCTTCCATATCGTGGCAGTTGTAAATAATATTGCTATAAACATTGGGATGCGTATATCTTTTCTAATTAGTGTTTTTTCTCGGATAAATACCCAGTAGTGAAATTGCTGGGTCATATGGTAGTTCTATTTTATTTTTTTTAAGAAACCTCCATACTGTTTTCCATAGTGACTAGACCAGTTTACATTGTTACCAACAGTGTACAGGATTCCTTAGCTTCCACATTCCCAGCAACATTCATTATTTGTGTTCCTTCTGATGATAGCCATTCTGACAGGTGTGAGGCGATGTCTCGTTGTGGTTTTAATTTGCATTTCTCTGATGATTAGCAATATTGTGCATCTTTTCCTATGCCTGTTGAACATTTGTATGTCTTCTTTGCAGACATATCTATTCAGTTCCTCTGCCCATTTTTAAAGCAGGTTGTTTGTGGGGTTTTTTTTGCTGTTAAATTGTATGAACTGTTTACATATTTTGGATATTAATCCCTTGTGATTTCTATCATTTGCAGATATTTTCCCCCACTCAATACGTTGTCTTTTCATTTTGTCAATGATTTTCTTTGCTGTGCAAAAGTTTTCAAGTTTAGTTAGATCCCGTTTGTTAATTTTTTGCTTTTATTTCCTTTGCTTTAAGAAACAGATCAATAAAATAACAATACTGTTGTTTATACTTAAGAGAGTTGCACTTCTGTTTCATCTATGTTTTCTTCTAGCAGTTTTTTGGTTTCCAATCTTACATTTAGGTATTGAATCCATTTCAAGCTTATTTTTGTATGTGGTATTAGAGAATGTTCAAATTTCATTATATAGCTGTCCAGTTTTCCCAGCACCATTTATTAAAGAGACTGGCTTTCGCTATTGTATATTCTTGGCTCCTTTGTTATAGATTAATTGACTGTGTGTAGGCTTATTTCTGACTTTCTATTCTGTTGCACTGGTCCATGTGTCTGCTTTTGTGACAGTATCATACTGTTTTTGATTACTGTAGGTTTATGGTATAGCCTAAAGTCAGGGAGCACTATTTCTCCAGTTCTATTCTTATTTCTCAAAATTGTTTTGGCTATTAAGAGGCCTTTATATCTCCATACACAATTTTTAAATTATCCTACTTCTGTGAAAAATGTCCTTGGTATTTTGATAGGAATTGTATTGAATCTATAGATTGTCTTGGATAGCATTGTCATTTTAGCAACATTTAGTCTTCCAATCTATGAACACAGTGTATCTTTCATCTATTTTTGTTGTTGTCAGTTTTTTTTCATCACTATCTTACAGTTTTCAGAGTACAGGTCTTTTACCTCCTTTAGGTAGGTTTACTTTTAAATATTCTTTTTGATGTGATTGAAAATGAGATTGTTTCCTTAATTTCTCTTTTTTATAGTTCATCGTTGGTATATAGAAATGCAACAGATTTTCAAATTGTATCCTGCAGTTTTACCAAATTCATCGATGAGCTCTAGTAGTCTTTTTGGTGGGGTCTTTAGGATTTTCTGTGTGTAATATATCATCTGCAGACAATGATAGTTTTACTTCTTCCTTTCCTATTTGGATTCCTTTTATTTTTTTCGTCTCTGATTGCTGAGGTTAGGAGTTTTGATACTGTGTTGAGTAAAAGTGGTAAGAGTGGGCATCCTTGTCTTGTTCTTGACCTTACAGGAAATGCTCTCACCTTTCCACCACTGAGTATGATGGTCACTGTGGGCTTCTCTTATATCACCTTTATTATGTTGATGTATATTTTCTCTATACCACTTTATGGAGAGTTTTTTTATCATAAATGTTGAATTGTTTCAAAAGCTTTTTCTGCATCTATTGAAATGATCATATGATGTGTATTCTTCAATTTCTTAATATGATGTGTCATATTGATTGATTTGCCAATAGTGGAAAATCTTTACATCCCTAGGATAAATCCCACTTGATTATCATATAAGATCCCTTTGATGTATTACTGGATTTGGTTTGCTATCATTTTTGTTAAGAATTTTTACATCTATGTTCGTCGGTGATATTGGCCTGTAATTTTCTTTTTTTGTGATATCTTTTTCTGGTTTTGGCATCGGGATGACCCTGGCTTCCTAGAATGAATTTGAAAGCATTCTTCTCTCTGCAGTTTTTTGGAATAGTTTGAGAAGGAGAGGTGTTAACTCTTCTCTTAATGTTTGGTAGAATTCACCTGTGAAGCCATTTGGTCCTGGACTTTTGTTTGTTGGAAGTTTTCTTCATTACTGATTCAATTTAATTACTGGTAATTGGTCTATTCATATTTTCTATTTCTTCTGTGTTCAGTCTCAGAAGATTGTACATTTCTGCAAACTTGTCCATTTCTTCTAGGTGGTCCTCTTTTTTTTTTTTTTTTTTTGCATATACTTGCTCTTAATAGTCTCTTATTTGTATTTCTGTGGTATCAGTTGTAACTTTGCTTATTTTGTTCCTGACTTTATTGATTTAGACCCTCTTTCTTTTATTCCTTAGAATCTGGCTAAAATTTATCTTTTCAGGGAACCAGCTCTTAGTTTCATTGATCTTTTCACCTTTATTTTATTTCTACTCTGATATTTATGATTTCTTTCATTCTTTCCTCCAGACTTTAGGGAATTTATTGTTGCTATTGTTGTCATTCTTTTTCTAGCCTCTTTAGATACAAGGTAAGGTTGTTTATTGTGTATTTTTTTTATTTCCTGAGGTAAGCTAGTATTTCAATAAACTTCCTACTTAGAACTTCTTTTGCTGTATACCATAAATTTTGGATAATTGTGTGTTCCTTCATTTATCTCCAGGTATTTGTTGATTTCCTCTTTGATTCTATCAGTGATCTACTGATCAGTTCAGTTTAGTGGCTCAGTTGTGTCTGACTCTTTGCGATCCCATGGACTGCAACATGCCAGGCTTCCCTTTCCATCACCAACTCCCAGAGTTTGCTCAAACTCATGTCCATTGAGTCAGTGATGCCATCCAACCATCTCACCCTCTGTCATCCCCTTCTCCTTCTGCCTTCAATCTTTCCCAGCATCAGGGTCTTTTCAAATGAGTCAGCTCTTCACATCAGGTGGCCAAAGTATTGGAGTTTCAGCTTCAACATCAATCCTTCCAATGAACATTCAGGACTGATTTCCTTATGATTGACTGGTTTGATCTCCTTGCAGTCCAAGGGACTCTCAAGAGTCTTCTCCAACACCACAGTTCAAAAGCATCAATTCTTTGGTGCTCAGATTTCTATATGGTCCCACTCTCACATCCATACTGGAAAAACCATAGCTCTGATTCTATGGACCTTTGTTGGCAAAGTAATACCTCTGCTTTTTAATATGCTGTCTAGGTTGGTCATAGCTTTTCTTTCAAGGAGCAAGTGTCTTTTAATTTCATGACTGCAGTCACCATCTGCAGTGAATCTGGAGCCCAAGAAAATAGAGCTCTCGCTGTTTCCATTGTTTCCCCATCTCTTTGCCACGAAGTGATGGGACCAGATACCATGATCATAGTGTTTTGAATGTTGAGTTTTAAGCCAGCTTTTTCACTCTCCTCTTTCACCTTCCTCAAGAGGCTCTTTAGTTCCTCTTTGTTGTCTTGCCATAAGGTTAGTGTCATCTGCATATCTGATGCTATTGATACTTTCTCCCAGCAATCTTGATTCCAGCTTGTACTTCATCCAGCCCAGCATTTTGCATGATGTACTCTGCATATAAGTTAAATAAATAGGGTGACAATATACAGCCTCATGTACTTCTTTCCTAATTTAGAACCAGTCCGCTGTTCCATGTCCTGTTCTCACTGTTGCTTCTTGTCCTGCATACAGATTTCTGAGGAGGTGGTAAGGTAGTCTAGTATTCCCATCTCTTTCAGAATTTTCCACAGTTTGTTGTGATCCACACAGTCAAGGGCTTTAGCAGAGTCAATGAAGCAGAGTAGATGTTTCTCTGGAATTCTCTTGCTTATTTGATGATCCAGCAGATGTTGGCAACTTGATCTCTGGTTTCTCTGCCTTTTCTAAATCCAGAGTGAACTGGAAGTTCACGGTTCATGTACTGTTGAAGTCTAGCTTGGAGACTTTTGAACATTATTTTGCTAGCATGTGAAATAAGTACAATTGTTCAGTAGTTTGAGCATTCTTTGGCACTGCCCTACTTTGGGATTGGAATGAAAACTGACCTTTTCCAGTCCTATGGTCACTGCTGAGTTTTCCAAATTTGCTGGCATATTGAGTGCAGCACTTTCACAGCATCATCTTTTAGGATTTGAAATAGCTCAGCTGGAATTCCATCTCCTCCACTAGCTTTGTTTGTAGTGATGCTTCCTAAGGTCCACTTGACTTCCCATTCCAGGATGTCTGGCTCTAGGTGAGTGATCACACCATCATGGTTATCTGGGTCATGAAGGTCTTTTTTGTATAGTTCTTCTGTGTATTGTTGCCACCTCTTCTTAATATCTTCTGCTTCTGATAGGTCCTTACCATTTTTGTCCTTTATTGTGCCCATCTTTGTATGAAATGTTCCCTTGGTATCTCTAATTTTCTTGAAGAGGTATCTAGTCTTTCCCATTTGTTGAATTTTGTCAAATGCTTCTTTGTATCTATTGAGATTATATGTCTATTTGGGGCCTGTAATATGATGAATTACATTATTTTGATAAGGGTTTTTTTTCATTTATTGTATATTATTTTTAATAAAACCAGATAAAAAACTGAAGATCATTTAGTAGCTGGTCTGGCACTTCTAGAACCATTTTACAGAGTATCTAGGTAGGTGATATTTTAAAGTATTGCCAAGATAGACTTGTCCAAACCAAAACATTGCAAACATTCCTTTTTACCCCTTTAGTCAAGCAGGTAAATAGAAAATAATGTACTAAATCTTTATTAATAAAGTTTTAACATGATTTTATTCTGTTTCCTAGCATTTAACTAAAATTATCATTTAAGTAGGTACTTAGAAGAAAAAACTCACACGTCATAGTGGTCCACGGAAAAAACAGAAGTCACCAAAGTAACTCAATGAATTTGATGAACCTAAATCAACTAGGACGTGTTGACTAGGCTTACCAATGTAGATGACATCTTTTGGATTTTATTTTGGTTTTATGTTTTATTTTTACATGAAAGCCTTAGTGAAAAGTGAAGTCGCTCAGTCGTGTCCGACTCTGCGACCACATGGACTGTAGCCTACCAGGCTCCTCCGTCCATGGGGTTTTCCAGGCAAGAGTACTGGAGTGGGTTGCCATTTCCTTCTCCAGGGGATCTTCCCGACCCAGGGATCAAACCCAGGTCTCCTGCATTGCAGGCAGACGCTTTACCCTCTGAGCCACCGGGGAAGCCCACGAAAGCCTTATGCACGTACATAAAGGGCAGTGATTACATCTCACTGTCATCCCTCAGTGGCTCCTGAGCCTCACGCGTGTCTGCCATGATTAGCACTTTTTCATTTCTCGTATACTCTCCCTTCTCTGCTACTAACAATCCTGTACCATCTGCTTCCTGTGCTTCCTTTCCTCATTTTACTATCTGCCTTCTGTCGCTCCTGTACCATGGGCTTGTCACGGATTCTTGTAGCACCTGGTGACTCCCATTCCACCCACGAAAACATTTTAGCTAACTATTTGTTCCTCTAAAAGAAGATGTTGACATTTACCATGAGGTGGTTCAGACGGTAAAGAATCTGCCTGCAGTGCAGGAAACCTAGGTTCAATCCCTGAGTCAGGAAGATCCCCTGGAGAAGGGCATGGCAACCCACTTCAGTATTTTTGCCTGGAGAATTCCATGAACAGAGGAGCCTGATGAGCTACAGTCCATGGGGTCGCAAAGAGTCGGACATGACTGAGCAACTAACACACACACACACACACACATACACCATGAACAGGTCTTACTTTTGTCAAGATCTGCATGGGGCTCTTCAGCACTCTACATCACTTGCCTTATCATTTTAATCCAAAGCTACTGTATTTGAACATGATGCAGCTCATGCTGGAAGTGGAATAATGTACTAGAGAAACATACTCACACACATACACTAACTTGGCTTTGTCCTGGACACACACACATACACACACGTGTACTAACCTTGCTTTGTACTGGGATAAGGGATGAAGAAAGCAGAAGCCTTTGCATGAGGAGGACCTTGGCAGGTTACATTGTTCTACAATTTATCAGTTGATTACTTTTTCTGCCTCCAAGTCATTGGGTTTTCCCAAGTGAAAAACCTTTGACTGACCCCTGGAAATATACACACTGCACAGAAATGAAAAGTTATTAAACCAAGACTGCAGGGGAATTCAGACGATTGTTCTGTTTGTAATTCTAGGTGAACAATTTAGAATGTACTTTTTAAAGCTTAACAAAATTACTTAAAATCTTGCAGGTAAACAACCAGCCTTTTAAAAATCTGGTCTGCAAGGATTTAATTTATCTTTCATATCTAGTTACTGCAAAAAACTGATAATGCACAAATTCAGTGAGGTGTTAGTTTTGCATCTACCAATGACTTGCTGAATTAATCAAATTACCTTAAAGTTAACACAGCCAGTGAGAAGAGTTTAATGATATTCAAAACCTTCATGGTAATAATTACAGATGAAGAGGGTCAGTCAGTTGAGAATTAATGTGAAAAATGAATAGAATGAAAATCTGAATTAGGATATCAGAACATGTATAAATTATGGGGAAGGTGAAGCATGAAAATAAAACTCATTTATGTTCATTTGGAAGGAGGAAATAAAAGAAGGTGTGTTCGAATTTGAACCTAGGGAACCTTAAGAATTAGACAGTTCTAATGGAAGAAAAATTATGACCAACCTAGACAGCATATTAAAAAACAGAGACATTACTTTCCAACAAAGGTCCATCTAGTCAAGGCTATGGTTTTTCCAGTGGTCATGTAGGGATGTGAGAGTTGGACTGTGAAGAAGGCTGAGTGCAGAATTGATGCTTTTGAACTGTGGTGTTGGAGAAGACTCTTGAGAGTCCCTTGGACTGCAAGGAGATCCAACCAGTCCATCCTAAAGGAGATCAGTCCTGGGTGTTCATTGGAAGGACTGATACTGAGGCTGAAACTCCAGTGCTTTGGCCACCTCATGCGAAGAGTTGACTCATTGGGAAAGACCCTGGTGCTAGGAGGGATTGGGGGCAGGAGAAGCGGATGACAGAGGATGAGATGGTTGGATGGCATCACCGACTCGATGGCTATGAGTTTGAGTAAACTCCGGGAGTTGGTGATGGACAGGGAGGCCTGGCATGCTGTGACTCATGGGGTCGCAAAGAGTCGGACATGACTGAGTGAACTGAACTGAACTGAACTGAACTGAATGGAGAAAGAGAAAGGAGGAGTTAAGAATCATGGGGAAAGCAAGTTAGAGGAGATCAAGTATTCTTTCTTCTCACATCTACTTCTTCCATCTTTTAGAGAGCCAAAAGCAACTTTTATAATTCACATACCACTTCCCCCTCCCACTGGTTTTTCTTTTTTTTTTTTTAGTTTTTCTTCCCTAGTGTTATCTGTGCCCACATCTTTTCTTCTGTATTTTGAAGAGATAACACAACATATAAATTATACTTACTGCTCAAAAAATAATTGATTGTACAAAGTATTACAAAGTAAGAAGTTGAAATGACTTAAATTATGTTTTTTTATCTCCCCTGTCCCAGATTCTCTTTCTTTTTTCAATATTTATTTATTTGGCTGTGCTGGGTCTTAGTTGCAACATGTAGGATCTAGTTCCCTGAGCAGGGATTGAAGCTGGGTCCCCTGCATTGGTAGCTCAGAGTCTTAGCCACTGGACCACCAGGGAAGTCTCCAGATTCCCTTTCTTAAAAGTTGTATATATTTTAAGAAAATTTAATCTAAATATTTTATTAAAATTTCCAAGGGGTGAAAACATCTTAAATATTTTAGAATTAGCATTATGTACTTACTTCATTTTTATGGAAGGCAGTTGCAACAGATGGGTGTAGTAACTTTTTAAAAAGTGATTGATTTGGTTAGCAGAACTTCCCTGGTGGCTTAGAGGGTAAAGAGTCTGCCAGCAGTGCAGGAGACCCAGGTTCATTTCCTGGGTCGGGAAGATCTCCTGGAGAAGGAAATGACAACCCACTCCAGTACTCTTGCCTGGAAAATCCCATGGATGGAAGAGCCTGGTAAGCTACAGTCCATGGGGTTGCAAAGAGTTGGACATGACTGAGCGACTTCTCTTTCCTTTTCCTTTCACTTTATGAGTCTCCTACGCTATATGCCAGGCAATATAGGGGTGTTTTATAAAAAGCTCTTCTAGCAGAGCACAGTAACCCAATCTGTAGGCTCCAGATGAGTCAGCTGGAAAACTACTGGAAAAGTTGGTAGGCACTTCTGGCAGTATGTGAAATGTTGAAAAGGACCTTTCTTTTCAAATGTATCTTGTTGAGAGATTCTTTTCCATATTAGAGACATAAAACTTGGAGGTTAGTTTGTGTGTGAAACAAAGAGACAAATTATTCCTATTTTGATGCCAAAAATGACACAGAGAGAAATGCTCATTGAGTTATTTATTCATTCATTTAGTCTGCTTGAGCATTTACCATATGATACGCACTTGGGATACAGAAATGAATATGAAGGTGGCCCCAGAAAGGAGGCCTCTAGGCCTCTGTCTAGAATTCAGAGGTATGTATGTTAACTCACAAATTCAGTGACACCTTATGCGTGCCACTGAAGAAGGGTGTACAAGGCCATCCAGAAAGGTAGAGTCAGAGACTTGTTCAGAGCTGAGTCTTACAAGATTAGTGGATGTTCAACTGAGGGAGGAAGGCAAAGGAGACAGATAAACAGCAGCCTAGGGCCCCATGAAATGGCCCAGTTGTGGAAATTACAAGTAGCTGAGCTTATACAGAGTTAAGTCTCTAAGGGGATGACAAGTTGGAGAACTGGGTAAGTTTCAAATTATGAAAGCTGTCTTAGGCTCTGTCAAGGTGTGGACTTTATAGGTAGGCATTTGACAGTCCTGAAGGTATTAAGCAGGAGGAGTAATACAATCAGTTATAATATGAAGATGACTCTGGTGATAGAAAAGAGTACTTAAATACAAGCGACAATGTTTAAAGATATTTTATTTTTACCAGAAATTAAACATTGAGCAATCATACTGTGAAAGTCATCTGAGTGACATGGAGGGCAGGTCACAACACCCACCACGACTGCAGAGGGCTTGCTGCTTGCCAGTTTTCTTGCCTTCACCTGGGAGTTCTAAGACTGCGTAACTTCCTATTGCTTCTCCTCCACCACCCAGCTCAACAAACATATTCATTTATTCAGTGAGTGCTTGTGTGCCAGGCCCTTCAATGGGCCCTGGAGATGGCAAGACAAAATAGCTTGTGGTCCCTGCTCAGAAGGCATTCAATGGGGCCATCCCCAGATGGTCTCTCTGTAGCCAGACATGGTCCCTGAAAAGTCATAATCTCATTCCTTCTCATGTAGCCACACCTGAGCTTTCCTTCTACCTTTACAAAGTCAGTTTCAATTGTTGCAGCATCATTTTTGTGCACCAACTGGAAAGTGAGAAGATGCCCTGGGAATGACCACAGCAACCAGTTCCATTTTGAGAGTTGCCAGTAGCATATACACACTGCATGCATACTCAGTCACTCAGTCGTGCCCAACTCTTTGGCAACCCCACGGACTGTAGCCCACCAGGCTCTTCTGTCCGTGGAATTTTCCAGGCAAGAATGCTGGAGTGGGTTGCCATTCCCTTCACCAGGGGATCTTCCCGACCCAGAGATTGAACCCAGGTCTCTTGATCTCCTGCATTGTCAGGTGAATCCTTTACCATTGGCCACCTGGGAAGCCCTAACATGTACACACTACTCTCTATAAAATATAGATAACCAACAATGACCTACTGTATCGCACAAGAAACTGTACTCAATATTTTGTAATAACCTATAAGGGAAAATAATATGAAAAAAGAATATATATGTCTATGTATGTATATATATAACTGAATCACTTTGCTATATAACTGAAACTAGCCCAACATTGTAAACCAACTATACCTCAATTTTTAAAAAATGAGAGAGACTTGCCATTAATGGAAGGGTGGGAGGGTTAAGTAAGGGGACTGTTAATGGTCTACCAGCAAGCCAGAGCCTCATACACCAGTTTAAATAGTTTAAAAGGTGACTCTGCTTTTCACAAAGTAACTATATATGAATTTACAAAAAGTTCTGTGTATCACTCTGTATCTCAAGGATTCAAAAGCTTCAGATGCCCACAATGGAGTTTTAGGTTAACATATTAATTATTGTTTTGGTAGCCAGAAAAACCACCCACTCAAGCAAAAATCAGAGTGCAGACTTGATTACATAAGCCACTGGCTCACTTAGTATTAGAGAAAGATAAAAATCACAAAATGTGGTGTGAGGGTAAGAAGAGTCATTAAGCCCAAAGAAATATTATTTTAAAATCATTTTCTTTCTACTTTGAGCCTTGTTATAATAGGATAACAAGCTAGTGCAGAGAGCCCACTTAAGTAAGAGGATACCTTTGATTTCCTGACAAATCTTTCCTACTTGGTTTGGTAGATTAAACTATAGAGAAAGGTGTGCTACACATGGAGTGAAGGGAATCATATTTTGGACTACACTGTGTATGGATCATTTCCCATAATCTTAGACTGTTGTAATCTGCAGTGCATATGACTAAATTCACACTCAATGGTACAGTTTCCCCTTGTATACTCTCAGTCTGTGGGGAACAGCTTCAGAAATCTCTTGACAACTTCTCGGGGTCAAGTTGCTCTCGGGGCATGAATTTCTTGGAAATTGACTCTTAGAAGTGTGAAACAATTCTTGCAGGACTTCCATGGCATACCTCATAATAAATAGAAACTTATCTTTGAAGCTGCTATAGACCTCACAGCATAGCTTCCAGCAGTGAAAACTTATAATCATAGCCTTGAAGATATGGTACCCTTGTCAGCATTGGCAAAAGGCTGAAGAGCCCATGCTGTTGCATTATTAATTAAGCAATCGTTTATTAAGAGCCTACTCTGTGACAGGCACTATTCCATGGGCTTTTTTCTGTGCCTCCCCCACAACCCCACTTCCACCCTAATCATACTCCAGGTCTCTACCTAAACATCAGGGGAAACTTCTCTCAGCCCTCTTGACCAAATTTAGGATTCCTGATAGGTGCTGTCTTAGCCCTCCACAACTCTTCTTAAAAACACTGAGCACTCTTTACAATAGCTAGGACATGGAAGCAACCTATATGTCCCTTGACAGATGAATGGATAAAGAAGCTGTGGTACAAATACACAATGGAATATTACTTGGCCATAAAAAGGAATTCATTTGAGTCAGTCCTAATGAGGTGGATGAACCTAGAGCCTATTATACAGAGTGAAGTCAGTCAGAAAGAGAACAACGAATATTGTATATTAACACATATATATGGAATCTAGAAAGATGGCACTGATGAACCTATTTGCAGAGCAACAGTGGAGACACAAACATTGAGAAGAGATTATGGACATGTCTGGGGTGGGGAGGAAGGAGAGGGTGGGAGGTATGGAGAGAGTAACATGGAAACATACATCACCATCTGTAAAATAGATAGCCAATAGGAATTTGCTATATGACTCAGGAACTCCAAACTGGGGTTCAGTAACAACCTAAAGGTGTAGATGGGGAGGGAGGTGGGAGGGATGTTCAGGTGGGAGGGGACATGGGTAAACCTATGACTGATTCCTGTTGATGTTTGGTAGAAACCAACACAATAGTGTAAAGCAATTATCCTTCAATTAAAAATAAAGTTAAAAAAAAACCACCGAGCACTATTAAAATTTTGGAATTTTTTTCTGTAATTCAGATGAGGCAGCCCATTTTCCCCACCAGACTATAAGCTTTGTGTTAATGGGAATTGTTTGTTTTTTTACACTTAATAGCATCTGGTTAGGATGTAAGTGGGAACAGTGAAGTATCAAGAGTGAAAATGAAAACTTTATTTTGTAATTAAGTTGTATTTATAATATCATGATTACAATATTTCCAATGAGTAATGTTGTAATAAGTAGCAGAGAATCCTGAGGTACATCATATGACTCTCTATTTTTTAAACAATTAAGATTGCTGAATGCTGGGTGATATGAACTGCTTTGATAGAAACTGGCTTTTTTAAAAAAATAGTTTTTGAATGGAATACTCCCACCAAATGCCCCTTCCTCTTGTGGAATCTGCTTCAAACATCCTTTGCTGGCATGTATGAAAATAATGGCAGATATGAGGACAGTTGTTCATCTGATTCTTCTGAAAATGGTTTGGAGCAAGCCTTTCCTAGGCTTGCCTGTTGCTACAGGTAAGAGCCCTCTATCCCGCTGTGATGACAGTGCCCAAACTTCTAATTGCTTCTTTAATTTTCATCACATAGGATCCAGTCTCCCTGCATAGTACCTTCTCAGGGCTCATAATCATGTGTTTAGCCAAGAGGGCAAGTGCCAATGAAGACCTTCCAGTTCCACGGTGAGCCCATGACATACTTAAATATGTAGAAATGATCAGTTGAGATAGATCACATAGATCCTACTCAGAAGTAACAGCATCTTCATGAAGTGTAGTTTCCTCCATTTGTGATTTTAATCTCAATATGATTGATGAGTAGCTACAAGTCTAAGTGAGCACTTTTCAGGTTTCTTTGTCCAATGTGAAAAAGAGATAACAATAGCAATCCTGTATCTTTTAGAATGTTATCAAAGACTAGGAAATAAAAATCACTCTATTCAGATCTGTTTGTATCAAGGTAGATTAAAGGCACATTAATGACAAAACATAGCTCATGACACAAAGCTCTTCACTGAACTTCATACCTGCCTTGGTGATCATAGGATCTACTGTTATAGATGGAGGTTGCATTCGAATACCTAATAATACAATCTAAGATTTACGCTCTTAGACTTGGCCAGCATTCACTGCCAGAAGATAAATGGCTAGGCCTTTGCACTCTTTATTGGAGTGACTAATGAGCTCTAAATCATTTTCTTTTTGTATGTCCATCCTCCCCAAGTGACTATAAGCTCACTGAGGGAATCTGTGACCTTATCTTGTTCTTCTGTTTTATCCCCAATGTCTAACCCATATCTGAGTACTGAATAACAATGTTGGTTGAACTAAAGAACTCATAAATACTATCTCTTCTGTTCTTCCCTGATTAAAAGCAAATATAGTCATCTGCCTGCCAGATAAATTCATGCAGGATGTAAGTCACAAAGCTATGGCATGATAAATGGATACATGAGGTGACACAGCCAATAATACTTTGCTTGATGGCAGTAACATTCTTTTATTAATTTGTATACAAAGCATGTTAAGGTATTTCTTGCCATTTAAACTTGTTTTTGCATAATTTTTCTTTTTGTATGTCTTTTGCACACTGCTTAATTCAACTCAGTCATTCTTTTTGTGAATATTCATTAAAGCTGCCTTTAGAATTAACTACAAAATGAAGTTTCCACTCTTTATATTTCAAGCTTCGATACAACTGAATCATTAAGCACTTTAGTTAAGACTTGCAGATGCAAAAAAAAAAAAAAAGACTTGCAGATGCATCTTTAAATTGATCTCCCTTGATTAAAGGTAGATTGCAGGCTTCCGATAATAGTCATACCAGAAGAAATTAAATGCTTATTATTCTCATTAGATTATTCAAGTCTACTCTACTTTACTTCACTATACATATAAATAGGCAAGTAGAGCCTGCCTCTACTGACATATGTGGAAGAAAATAAAATGTGGTTACTTACTTGCATTAATTCAGAGGAAATACAATTGTAATTAATTAAAGTCTGAAATAGACTGAATTTTTAAGGAACTGGCATTATCTTTGCTGAAATTCTGACTAGAATTTGTCCTTTTTCAGTCAGTATATAAAATTGCTTTGTATACTGACCATACTGGTTTCTGCTAGCATTGTGATTGCTCCCTTTGCATGTATGTGAATGCTTCTAAAGGCCTTGAAGGCTTTTCTTTAATAGGTAAATATTCTCCCAACTGTGTCTACTTTTTATTTTTAAAAGAGAAAACTTTGCTCTTGATTCGATTTGAATGATCACAAGTCAAGAGTTAGTGATATAATAAATGAGAGTAACTCCTATAGATTTCTACTAGTTTGTGTGATTTTTACATCTATGTATGTAGAATCACCATTATTACCACTAATAGCTTCTATCACAGAAGTGTTTTATATTTACTTTCTTTTTACTATCATTTCAGTTAAATGTGGCTTCAAGTCCTATTTTGGAAATAAACTTTTTCTTGTAGGTGTAACTGAAATTCTTGGACTGATTATAATGGGCTAGAAGTAGTAGGACAGAGCAATGATGTTAGATGTTCCTTAATTGATTGATGAATCCTTTGTCCTCTCTTTAAAGTGAGAGCAGCATTAGGGTTTGAGAGTGAAAGAACCTATCACACATTTTATCCATTTTCTTCCTCATTCATTTAACCAGTATAGAACCTTCTTTATGACAGCGACTTTGTCCATCATCGGAGGATGTGAGGCTTCACTAAGCACCTATCACAGTCTAACGACAGAAACATCAAAAACTTAACACTTGAATATGCTGAAGAAGGTCAGTGTTGTAGATGTGCACTAGGTGTTATGGAAACATCACAGAGGACCTACACCAGGCTTCTCTTCCTTGTAGCAGTGGTGAGAAAAGGCCAGGCACCCAGTCTCTTTCTTACCCATCCAAGCAACCAAAGTGCTAAACATCAACAATGACTGATGTGAAGCCCCATAATAACCGTAGTCTGGTTACACAGGCACTCCTGAGCTGCCCTAGCTTAGTTTTGTAAAAGCCTTATACCTCTTAAATCTAGACACCACCCAGAGTTTCCCTTATCCTGCAACTACAGCCCCAGGGAACACCGTGGCATTGATCCTCAGGCTCTGGCCCCAGCCAGGCTGGTAGACTCCCCATCCTATACCAGGAGCCACAAGAAAGGACTCAAGCCTCTTTGCGCCTGGCCTGATGACTGTGTGGGGTAATGCACCCAGCCTTCCTCTCCACTCTTTTGTGTTTAATCCTTGTAACTGTAACTCCTGGCCCACTGACACCCACATAACGTTGGGAAGTGAGGGAAAAAGTTCAGTTCAGTTCAGTCGCCCAGTCATGTCCGACTCTTTGAGACCCCATGAACCACAGCATGCCAGACCTCCCTGTCCATCAACAACTCCCGGGGTCCACCCAAACCCATGTCCATCGAGTCGGTGATGCCAACCAACCATCTCATCGTCTGTCGTCCCCTTCTCCTCCTGCCCTCAATCTTTCCCAGCATCAGGGTCTTTTCAAATGAGTTAGCTCTTTGCATCAGGTAGCCAAAGTATTGGAGTTTCAGCTTCAACATCAGTCCTTCCAATGAACACCCAGGACTGATCTCCTTTAGGATGGACTGGTTGGATCTCCTTGCAGTCCAAGGGACTCCCAAGAGTCTTCTCCAACACCACAGTTCAAAAGCATCAAAAAGTAAGTAAGGCATCTGAATTCATAGTAGAAGAATTGTTTAGTAGATTTTATCACCATAACATTACTTCACTGTTGAATACTTTCTGAGCTGACTACTTTTGAGAATTAAGCCTCCATTCTTTCCATTCAACAAATATTTATTGAAATATTGAGCTCTGTTTTGTGGAGAATACAAACACTCAAAAGTATATGGAACTTTCATCCTATATACTTTCCAAGTCACCAAGTTGATTTATGACTGAAAGATTATTGTCATACAGGTCCTAATAGGACCTTTACTGTTTATCTGAGCTGCTATCAGAGCCACTGAAAGCATCATTTTGATGTTGATGGTGGTGATGACAAAAAACTCATGTTTCATAATACTTTTTACTTTTAGCATTTTCCAAACCTTTATTTCATTTTATTCTCAAAGTGAAGAAGTAGATAATGCAGATAAAATCCTCTTTTTACTGATAAAGATTTAGACACCGAAGATTGATGTAGTCACTTAGCTCGTGACAAAACCAGAAATAGAGCCTCATGCTTGAACGTTCATAACGGGGTGTACTGTTATTTCATTCATTCTTCACAGTTTCCCCACGAGTTGGAGTTAGTACTCTTTTACAGATAAGGACACTGATGTACATAGAAGGGCTATAATTGCCCAAAGTCATGCATATTCATATCCAGCTAAGAGGTATCAAGCTGCTACTTTGTGTCAGGCACTGTGCTGAGTGCATTCATATATAATGTCTTATCTAAATCATAATGGTCTATGAAGTAGGTACTGTCATCCATATCTGATGGAAGAACAAACCGATTAATTACCCAAGTCTCCATTTACTGGTAGTAGATGCAGTTCTGAAATTCGTTTCTGATATTCTTTCCACTAAGCCAGAGGTTTGCAGTATTTTTCCCATCTCCAATCCATTTATAAGCAGAGCACATGCTCATTGATAATATCTCTTCTTACACTATGGAGATTTTTCATAAAGGATTTGGTCACCTGAAAGATACATCAGAATCTGTTGGTAGAGGAAGGGGGTGAGGTGAGAGGCATTCAGGAAACAGGATAGTTTAAGATTCTTCCCTTCCCTATTAGTGACTGTATCTCTTAACTCTTGTAATAGGCTTTTTAAAAAAATCCAACTTAATTTTATCCTTTCAACAAAAAGTTATTGAGTATTTACATGTGCCAGGTGTGTTCTAGGTGCTGAAACTGCAAGAGTAAACAAAATCCATGAGGCTCCAGCACTCATGAAGCATATATTCCAGACAATGACAAGTTCTCTGAATGAAACTAAACAGGATAAGGAGATAGACTTTGGGAGAGTGGTCAAGACGTCCTCTCTGAGGGGGAATCAGGCCAAGGCCTGAACTTGGCAAAAAGCAGGCAGCCATGTGGAGAGCTGGAGTCAGGTCTTGGGCATTTTTTTCCCTACAGCTGGCACTGGCACTGCTTTCCCTCATCCCACAGAAGCACCAAACATGAACTCAGACTACTCAACTCCCAGCTAGGGCCAGAATGCCAAGGGCACCAGGCAAGCCTGGTCATCACAAGCCCTTCTCTATGTCAGAGCCTACAGCTGGCTCTGGTCCACATGACCTAATATCGTGGCTGCCCTGCACTTGGCTCCCCAGCTCTCCAAACCCATAGCAAAACTCATTCCATCTTCAGCAAGGGTGGGAACCTATACACAGAGAGCCCCTGCCTCATGTGATAGTCAACTGTCAAAATGTCCATTTTTAAAAAACTGAAAACCATTTACATTGGAGGCTTATTTTTCTGTAAGCAGTTTGCCTTTGTTAAAGATCCAGATTCTTTTCTTTCATTGCCTTCTGAATGGAACTTAATATACAGGAGACAAGCAGCAAGTGGAGTAGGTAGGAACTAGAAGATTCCAGAAAGCAGTTTGACTCTTGAGTCCTTACTTGATATGTCTGTCCCCAGTGTCCTGTAAGTTTTACATGTAAGGTGACTGGCAACTGATTCCGTTCAGTTTTTATTACATTGGAATGCTGAGTGGTAAAGTTCCCCATAATTAAACATCAAGGACACAGAATCAGTGGTGCCTTCAGAATGATATCAGTAGAAGTGTTTCGTACAAACCTATCACTGAAATACATCAGTCTAGGACTTACAGTGAATGGAAACCAAGTTTGTGTTTGTATAAAAGTGAAAAATAGACTTTAAACCATAATCTAAAAGATTGGGGAACTGGAGGGGGTAGTAAAGGAGGTGATGACCTTTAAGGAAATTTTTCAAATTACTCCATTCTCGCCTTGTAAAAAACTGTGATGCACATACTGGGGATATGATTCCTTTGACAATAGTCATTATACTCAACTCTGTTATTCATGGTCTGTGTTGGAGCAGAAAGAAAATTCTGGAACATGTGAAGAGCGTTTTTCACAAAGCCAAGCTTTAAATAAATTACAACTTGTAGAAACTACCAGGCCAGGGTCAGGATTTATACAGTCTTCTCCGATGACCACAAGTTGGAATTAACACACTCCCACCCTTCCACAATACTTGCTGGGTCTATGATGGCACCTCTATATTACATGGCACTTAGTATCTTTCCCTTATGGCCCCACAGTGCCTTGTACATAGATGCTGAAGATTTGTTGAATACAATTTCTTATAATCAGACCCGTAGAAATTCCTGCATTTGGACAAAATTCTGAATTTCTAAGATAAGCTTATCAAATGGGGCTTGGACGCTAAATTGGTTTATTCAGCCCTTCAGCAAGTATTAATTAACATGTACTATGTCAATCAGCTTAGACCCTATAGATTTTTAAATACATACTAAAATATAACAGTTAATTTTTTTTGAAATCTGTATAAGTCCTGATGATTTAATTTTAAGGTTTTTATGACTTAAAATGCTTAAATGTATAATTTGAATATACCTGGATTGACAGAAGCTCTGAAATAAGCTCCTCCAGGATAACAGGAAAAAACTCTGTTGGTCACGATAATAGTTTTTTTTTTTTCCAACTTATTGGAAAAGCAAATAGCAGGAAGATCAAATTCCTTCAATAATGGATTTTTCCACTCAATTATTCAGCTACTGAAGCTGCTGGGCCATGCAGAACTTGTTTCAAGACTATTCCCCTGCCAGATGAAGTTATCAGGATTGTCAGTCTCCAGGGAGCCGATGAATTATTTCAAAATGGTCACAAAGGACCATCAGAATTAAATGGACTTTACTGGGGGGAAATAGTTGTTTTCCTACTGGGATTTACCAGCCACCTCCTTCATCCTTTAAGGTTCTGAAATGTCTCTCACTAAACACAATTCTGTTATTTTCAGCTGTTTATACAAGGTATTGATAACTAAATACTCAAATAACCTGGGTTTTGGCAATGCAAATTCAGAAACTATCCTTTCTTTTAACCCATAAGAAAAAGTCTACACATCTAATAAAGTTCTTAAACCTTTGATTGATAGGTCTCAGTCAGAATAATGGCTTTCACTTTGTTTCATAAGGACATTCCTTTTATGTGCCTCTCCTTTCTAATAATCCAACTTTACAAAGAATTCCTTCTTAGTAATGGAATAAAAAGAAATGAAAATTTTTTCCTGTTAAAGCAAGTGAAGAAAATGGTCAGTTCCTCTAATTCCAGTGACAGTAATGAGCATGTATATTCGTTTTCTAAATGGCTATCCAAACTGTATTTGGTTAAGCCTTTCAAAATCATGCTAACTCATATTATAACTACTGTAGTAGCACAAACTTATAACTTGAGAATTCTGGCTACAGAGTAATGAGTAAAAATATTTTATCATTATGTACTTACAAATTATACATGCATACACACAGAGAGAGAGAAATTCTAAGGTCTACTCTGGTTTGATAAAGCTGACTGTGAAATTATAACACATCAGTAAGTGATATTTCTTATCAAAGCAGTCTTCACTTTAAGAGCCTCAATCACATTTTTGGTGATTCAGTTTACAGATAACTTTCAAGAACATCCCTGACACATAAAGCAATATTTATCACTGTTGCTACATCTACAGAAACGACACCAAACTTACTTTCATATTAAGAGAGCAGAAAACCCAGGTTGCTTTTGAAGCTGATCAAAATCAAAATGACAGTTACTGAAAAGAAACATCATAAAAAATATTAAAAAGCTACCGCAGATTTTGTCAGGCTCTTGTTTTTTAATATAAACATGTTGGTTAGAGCCAATGAAGAACACTTTAGATGACAGAACTAGAGGCTCATGGGGACTGGAAACGTATTGTATGAACCACACGCCCATCATAATTATCCATCTTTAGTGATAGGGTTCCGTCAGCGTGGTTGGTTTTTGACCAGACAGTAGTGAATGGGATTTGGAAGTAAGAAGATAAACAGAGATATCAAAAAGCAGTATTGCTTGGATCATGTTGTTTTTGTTGCTGTTGTTGTTTTCAAATCCATCATTTGTTCGTGTCTACAGAAAAGAACTAGCTTTGTTGTTTTAAGCAGCCTGACAGGTGTCCAGGGCTGACTTGCCTTGACTCTGTATTTGAAATGCTTCACATTTTGTGAGCTTGACAAATCATTTATCCTCTTTGAATGTCACATTTCTCTAAAAATGTAAAAAAGGGAAATAATGATAATACTGCTCCTGCCTGCCTCAAAGGGTTGGGAAGAAGGTCAAATGAGATTATATATGTTAAGGGACTTTGAAAACCACATAATACTGCACAAATGTATGGTTTTGTGCTAACTGTCTCAGGAGAGTTGTCTGCCTGAAATGCACCAAGCAATCCCTGAACCTAACTAGTTGTGTTCAGATCAGAGGCCTTTGTATATCTGTCAAAGGCTTTGCAATGCTCCCTGTGTGATGTCCCCTCTATAAACCATCACCATGGCTAGGTCCAGCAAGACTGAAGATTGAGGGCTCATGGCAGAGGGTCAGCACCCACAGAGGGCCAAGCCTGAGGCCAGAGGCATCACAGCTGGCATTTAAAAGAACAATAACATTTCCTTAGAGTGAGTACAAACAGTAAAAGATGCTGACGCTGTTGTGAATGTTGTCAGTCCTGTAGGAAGCATTAGGACACCTCTGGCAGAAATCTAACCTGTTAAGCAAACACATGCAAGTCTAGGCATGGTAATTAAGTCAGTCTTGTACAGAACAGAGTTTAAAAAGTGGATCCTGCTCGATCTACCTTTGTGAGCAAGTTACATAACCTCCCTATGCCTTGGTCTTATCATCTGTGAAATGAAGATAATCATAATGCACATTTAATGGGGTTGTTAGTCAACAAAAGAGTCCCAAATGCAGTACTTGGGCGAAACCTCAAAACTGACAGAAAAATCTTGGTTCGTTTCCAAGGCAGACCATACAACATCACAGTAATCCCAGTCTATGCCCCAATCACTGATGCTGAGGAAGCTGAAATTGATAGTTCTAGGAAGACCTACAACACCTTCTAGAACTAACACCAAAAAAAGATGTCTTTTTCATCATAGGACTTTGGAATGCAAAAGTAGGAAGTAAAGAGACACCCAGAGTACAGGCAAATTTGGCCTTGGAGTATGGGGCAAAGGCTAACAGAAATTTGCCAAGAGAACATACTGGTCATAGCAAACACCCTCTTCCAGCAACGCAAGAGATTACTCTACACGTGGACATCACCAGATGGTCAATTCTGAAATCAGATCAATTATGTTCTTTTTACACAAAGATGGAGAAGTGTTATACAGTTAGCAAAAACAAGAGCTGAAGTTGACTGTGGCTCAGATCATGAGCTCCTTATTGCAAAATTCAGGCTTAACTTGAATAAAGTAGGGAAAATCACTAGACCAGTCAGGTATGACCTTAATCAAATTGCTTATGATAATACAGTGGAGGTAATGTATAATTTCAAGGGATTAGATCTGGTAGACAGAGTGAACAGAGTGAACTATGGACACAGAAGAACTATTGAACAGGAGCCAGTGACCAAAGTCATTCCAAAGAAAGAGAAATGCAAGAAGGGGAAGTGGTTGCCTGAGGAGGTTTACAAGTAGCTGAGGAAAGAAGAGAAGCAAAAGGCAAGGAAGAAAGGGAAAGATATACCTAACTGAATGAAGAGTTCCAGAGAAGAGGACAGAGAGATAAGAAGGCCATCTTAAATGAACATGCAAAGAAATAGGGGAAACAAATAGACTGGGAAAGACTAGAGATCTCTTCAAGAAGATTAGAGATACATTTCATGCAAGGATAGGCATGATAAAGGACAGAACCAGTAAAGATCTAACAGAAGCAGAAGAGATTAAGAACAAAAAAGGTCTTAATGACTCAGATAACCACAATGGTGTGGTCACTGCCCTAGAGGCAGAAATCCTGAAGTGTGAAACTAAGTGGGCCTTAGGAAGCATTACTACCAACAAAACTAATAGAAGTGACTGAATTCCAACTGAGCTATTTAATATCCTAAAAGATGATGCTGTTAAAGTGCTGCACTCAATATGTGAGCAAATTTGGAAAACTCAGAACTGGCCACAGGACTGGAAAATGTCATTTTTCATTCTAATCCCAAAGAAGGTCAGTGTCAAAAAATGTTCAAACTACCATTCAATTCTACTCATGTCACATGCTAGCAAGGTTATGCTCAAAATCCTTCAAGCTAAGCTTTAGCAGTACATGAACTGAGAATTTCCAGATGTACAAGCTGGGTTTCAAAGAGGCAGAGGAATCAGAGATCAAATTGCCAACATCCACTGGATCTTAGAGAAAGCAAGGGATTTCCAGAAAAATACCTATTTCTGCTTCATTGACTCTGCTAAAGTCTTTGACTGTGTGGATCACAACAAACTGTGTAAAATTCTTAAAAAGATGGGACTACCAGACCACCTTACCTGTCTCCTAAGAAACTTGTATGTAGATCAAGAAGCAACAGTTAGAACTGGCCATGGAACAATAAACTGTTTCAAAATTGAGAAAGGAGTATGTCAAGACTGTATACTGTTACTTTGTCCGTTTAGTTTCTATGCAGAGTACATCATGTGAAATGCTGGGCTGGATGAATCACAAACAGGAACCAAGATTGCCAGGAGAAATATCAACAACCTCAGATGTGCAAATGATAACACTCTAATGGCAGAAAGTGAAGAAGAACTAAAGAGCCACTTGATATGGGTGAAAAAGGAGAGTGAAAAAAAACTGGCTTAAAACTTAACATTCAAAAAACAGAGAGCATGGCATCCGGTCCCATCATTTCATGGCAAATAGATGAGGAAACAATGGAAACAGTGACAGACTATTTTCTTTGGTTCTAAAATCATTGCAGATGGTAACTGAAGCCATGAAATTAAAAGACGCTTGCTCCTTGGAAGAAAACCTATGACCAACCTGGACAGCATATTAAAAAGCAGAGACATTACTTTGCCAACAAAGGTCCATCTAGTTCAAGCTATGGGTTTTCCAGTAGTCATGTATGGATGTAAGAGTTGGACTGTAAAGAAAGCTGAGCACCAAGAAATTGATGCTTTTGAACTGTGGTGTTGGAGAAGATTCTTGAGAGTCCCTTGGACTGCAAGGAGATCCAACCAGTCCATCCTAAAGGAAATCAGTCTTGAATATTCATTGGAAGGACTGATACTGAAGCTGAAGCTCCAAACTTTGGCCATCTGATGTGAAGACCTGACTCATTTGAAAAGACCCTGATGCTGGGAAATACTGAAGGCAAGAGGAGAAGGGGACAACAGAGGATGAGATGGTTGGATGGCATCACTGACCCGATGGATATGAGCTTGAGAAAGCTCTGGGACTTGGTGATGGACAGGGAAGCCTGGCGTGCTGCAGTGCATGGGGTCGCAAAGAGTCAGACACAACTGAGAGACTGAACTGAATTGAACTGAAATCAGTGCGGTCAGCGACCTCAACCATGAAATTGAAAGATGCTTCCTCCTTGGAAGGAAAGCTATGACAAACCTAGACAACAAATTAAAAAGCAGAGACATCACTTTGTCGACAAAGGTCCGTATAGTCAAAGGTATGGTTTTTCCAGTAGTCATGTACGGATGTGAAAGAAGGCTGAGTGCTGAAGAATTGATGCTTTTGAATTGTGATGCTGGAGAAGACTATTGAGAGTCCCTTGGATTGCAAGATCAACCAGTCAATCCTAAAGGAAATCAACCCTGAATAGTTAATGGAAGGAATGAAGTTGAAGCTCCAATACCTTGGCCTCTTGATGCAAAGAGCCGACTCACTGGAAAAGACCCTGATGCTGGGAAAGACTTAAGGAAAAAGGAAAAGCAGGAAGCAGAGGAAGAGACAGTTAAGTAGCATCACAGACTCGATGGATATGAATTTGAGCAAACTCTGGAAAATAGTGAAGGACAGAAGAGCCTAACGTGCTGCAGACCATGGGGTCACAAAGAGTCAGACACAACTTAGTGACTGAGCAGCAACAACAACAATGGGGTTGATGAAAGGATTTAAAAAAAAAAAATTATAACAGGCAACAGAGTGAGTTTTCAATAAATGTTAGCTACAGCTTTTTTTTAAATTATCTTAACTGGGATTTAAAGTCCTGCACTTCTGTTTGTCCATCTATAATATAAATGCAAGAAACTTCCCATCTCCTGTAAGTAGAGGATTTTCAGTAATTGAGATATGTCTTGAGATACATAGATAGATATTTTTTATTTTGAAGTAAATAATATTCAAAATAAATATTATCTTTGATTTGAGAGGTAGGGTATGACAAGGAGTTTCAGCTTAAATGAGCAGGTAGAAGCACAGAATCATCAGTAATGGAAATGACAGGGAGTGTAAAAGCCTATGAGAACAGTAAAGTACATTTAGAATGACAGTATTGGTATTATACAGCGACCATAAACAGTTAAACATGCGGCTCCCGCCAAGCTTGTTTGCCATCACTTCCTAAATTTGGCTGGTAAGCAAGGAAGACATCTGGAGAAATAGTTAAAACAAAACAGTGTCTAATTAGTTTTAAAATATTTTAGTTAAATAGTACAGTAATTAAATAATGCAATTATGAAGATAAAAGGAAGAGACTATTCTGGGAAGATATGATATTACATTCTCAGACATTGCCAGTGGAGATTTGGGGCTTATGAGGGAAGCATAGTTATTCTTTAATTTTTCATAGTGAAACTATTCAAACTAAGAAAAGTATCAAAAATAAACACCTTTCCCCCAACTAAGGTTAAATAGACATCATTTTGCCATAATTCCTTCACAGAGTTATTGCTAAAACCAAAATTCTATCCCATTATCATGTTAGTGATGGACAGGGAGGCCTGGCATGTTGCAGTCCATGGGGTTGCAGAGTCAGACAGGACTGAGCAACTGAACTGAACTGATCATGTTAGCTGATCCCCATTCTAGTATTGATTCCAGTTGGCTGTATAACTATTTTCTTTGACTGGAGATGCAGTACAACAAATTAAAGCTTGGGAGTAAATGTTAGACTTTGACTTGTAAATAAGAAATCCTCCTTGTATCCCTAATCTTCTAAAAGACTCACTAAATATCTGGATTTCTTTGATTGAATTAGTCAGGGTTTTTCTTCCCTTTTAATTGACTAAAGCAAAGTCAGCTCTCTACATTAGGGAGTATGATTTTAAGTACCATAAAGGGACTTCCCTTGCAGTCCAGTGATTAGGACTCCATGCTTTCACTGCCAAGGGTACAATACCTGGTTGGGAAACTAAGACTCTGCAAGCTGCATGAAAAGGCCAAAAAAGAAAAAAAAAGCAGTAGTGCAGGAAGAGTGAGAAATAAAGCAGCTCTTAGCTGTGTGGGGGGCTTCCCTGGTGTCTCAGCGGTTAAGAATCCGCCTGTGATGCAGGAGCCACAGGAAATGCAGGTTTGAACCCTGGGTTGGGAAGATGCCCTGGAGGAGGGCACGGTGACTCACTCCAGTATTGCTGCCTGGAGAATCCTATGGACAGAGGAGCCTGGCAGGCTACAGTCCATACGGTCACAAAGAGTCAGACATGACTGAAGCAACTTACCACAGCTGTGTGGACCAGGAAAGTTAACATAGGCTGATAAGGGAGTTGGAGAAAACCCTAGGATGATGATGATAAGTGTTGGGTGATGGTAGTGGTGGTGGTGGTAAGAATAGCAGATACTTTATTAAATGATCATAATGAGTTAAGATAACATGACAACACAAGTTTTATTTAATTTTCAGAGCAACCGTATGAGGCGTGTACTATTATTGTCTCCAGTTTACAAACAAGGAACTTGAGATAACTGAAAGTTAGATCCAGTCACTGGTCAGTTCAGAGCTGGAATTCCAATCCACCATGTGATACTGTTGGAAGGAGATATCAATACCAAGCAGCAGGCTGCATGGGGAGAGATCCAGGCAGAAACTACTCCAGGGCACACATCATCCTCTACACAGTTTTGCCTTAGCTAATTAGAGGAAGGGTGTATTTGTTAGAACACTTGAAAGTATCTGAATGAAAAGGCAAACAAAGAAGACTAGTGTCTGACGTTTACCTCAACTGAGAGAAGTTGGCAGTGCAGATAGTTGATTGCAGCAAAAGAAAAATAAAGGGAAAGAGTAAAAGAGAAATAGAATCATCTTTGCTCAATCTCCCCATCCTCATACTTGAAATTAATTATAGCAGAGGAAAGAGAAACATGGGGTCAAAATAAAAGAGTTGATTAAAAGGCAGAAAATGTTAGAAAACAAAATTTAGATTGGCTTCTATATAAGGATAATGATAGAATAAGGGTAGTTATAGGTATCTGAAGTAAATCCCAATTTAGATAATTTGAAAGAAAGAATATAAAAGTGCTGAGTTTTGTACAATTAGATGATGCAATCCTGGGCTGCCTTGGACATGTCAGCTTGTCTGTAGGCTCTTTGGAAGCATGTCATTTGCTGCTGACATCAGCTTCTGACATAGTAATTTGCCTACAGTAAGTACTCAGTAAAATATTGTCATCCTCCATCATTGAATTGGATAATTATCACAATAACTCCTGTTCCATCATTAGGCAATAAGCTGAATTTGTTCTGCTTTTGGAGTTACATGGTGTGGGAAATATTAGGGAACAATTACATAAGTAGCTTTAGAAATTCAAGACCAGAGATTAAGAATATAGACTCTATGTGTCTTAATGTGTCAAACCACATTTAAAATCCCAGATCCCTTGCCTTTTAGCTATAGGATTTTAAATATGTTATTTAATCCTTGTACCTCAGTTTCCACATCTGCAAACTAGTGATGATTTTAGCCAACTGCCAAGTTGTTGAGGAGTGAATAATTATGTTAAGTATTATCGTGATGATTCAGTAGTGATGATAAATGGATGGATGGTCTGATGGATGGGTGGACTGATTGCCAAGAAGCAGAACAAAACAATGAATGCCTCAAAAAGAATTGAGTGCACTTACAAATACCAAAGTTTAGAATAAAGAGAAGTTCCTCTATTATAGCTGCTAGTAGTTTTAGAAGTATTTAAATGCCCACAAAATGTGTTTGGGCTTCTAAAATTTGTCTATGAATTAAAAAGAGTTCTTGATGAAAGCCCCACAGCGACACATGCTCAGATCTAAATTTTCACACCTCTCAACTGATTAATTATGTAGTTTGGGGTCAATACAGGGCAGTGGAGGGCTATGAAGGATGAAGTCACTGCTTTACTTACAGAGACTGACATTTCATTTTCCTAACTGCCTTGACAGTGATTCTCTTCCTCCTCTTCCATAGGCTATCTTTGAGAACCCAAATGCTGTGAGTTAACCTGTGCCATTAATCACAGCTTCTTTGTTCCTAAATTTTTCATATCAATGTTTTCTCATACCACACTCAGCTCTCATGTGTATGACTGAGAGGTGGAATTTGAGTAATTCATTCAGAAATAAATATGCAAAGAAATGTATCTAACGATAGTGCTTGTAATGAAAGCTCCTCATATGTGAAATCCAAAAGGTCAAACTCAGGGAATAGAATGGTATTTACAAGGGACGGGGGGCAGGCGTACAGTAAATGGGGAAATGTCAGTCAAAGCATACAAGCTTTTAGTTAGTAAATAAATAAGTTCTGGAGACATAGTATACAACATAGAGCCTCTAGTCAACAATAATGTGTCATATACTTAAAATTTGCTGACGGAGTAGATCTCATGTCTTCTCACTACACAACTCACCACCCCCCCATACATAAGGTAACTATGTGAGGTGGTGGATGTGTTAATTAGCTTGATTTGTGGTAATAATTTCACAATGTATATGTATATCAAAGCATGTTGTACACCTTAAACATACAAATTTTCTTTGTCAATCATACCTCAATAAAGCTGGGAGTGGGGTGAAGGGAGTGAGTCTTAGTGGGATGTTCTGAGAGAACAGCATTGAAACAAGTATACTATCAAGGGTGAAACAGATCACCAGCCCAGGTTGGATGCATGAGACAAGTGCTCAGGACTGGTGCACTGGGAAGACCCAGAGGGATGGGGTGGGGAGGGAGGCGGGAGGGGGGATCGGGAAGGGGAACACATGTAAATCCATGGCTGATTCATGTCAGTGTATGGCAAAAACCACTACAATATTGTAAAGTAATTAGCCTCCAACTAATAAAAATAAATGAAAAAAAAAAAAAAAAACAAAGGCAGAATTCCAGAACTAAATAAATAAATAAATAAATGATGCTAGACCCCCAGAACTTTTTAAAACCTCGGTGTCCAGATGGGAACTTCAAAGATCAGCTAAGTGAAAAGCAACTTGAGCTATTTAAGAATTTTAAGAACAAAACCTTTATTGCCTTGAATCTTAAATTGGCTTTCCTGTGTAATTGCAAATGAACCTCAATGCCTTTTAATTGCTACTGTCAAAGAAAGGAATCCAGGGCTTATAAAATGATCCTGCTTTTGAAATTACCTCTTCAGAGCCAGTGAGAAGGCTGAAATTCACCAAGGCTGATGAAAGGTTGTGATAAAGAATAATGTATCCCTCCTTGCCTTGCATACCTCTTCCATCCTCAACAACAACCCACCTACACTCCACTCATCCCCCACCAGCATTTGCCTAAATAATCCAACTTTCAGACTTGTCTTAATCATCACTTCCTTTGTGAAGTGTCCCCAGCCACTCTGCCACTCAAACTAGATTATGCCCTCAAAGAAAAACTGGACCAGACAAGCTGAACTGGCGGAGAAGACTATTCAAGGTTACTGCGAGGGATTGAACTCAGCTCTATTGAGAGAAAAGGAGGGAGAGGTTTCAAGTACTGAAATGAGCTAGAGGAAAGGTTGGTGAATGTGATTAGGCCATCTGTGTTTGCTAATTGGCACTTAAATTAGGCTTCTACACCCCTTCATGACCCAGACTGGGAGATAGGGGTGCTGTCTTTCTTGATGATTACATTTCCAAGGGATGGCTCCTAGGTCCTTGAGAAAGACATTCTTATCTTAAACTGGCAAGAGGTAAATGCTGATGTAAATGTTCTAAGAAAATCGTGGCAGCCTGTCTAAAGTTTAGACCAATTAGGAAGAACACTGGAAACATCTTGGTCGTGGTCCTTCTGTATGTTCTATGCTTTCATGGCACTTTCATAATAGTTGCTTCAGTTACAGTTACTTATTTGGGCTTCTTAAAGTTTGTGAATTTAAACACTTAATTAGAGTTTTTGATGAGAGCCCCAAAGGTACCAATCTTGAGTATGTTTAGTGACAGGAACAGGGTCACTCTTTTGTTTACCACTATGTCCCTAGTACAGAGTACCTGACACTTACTAGACTCTCATTAAATATTTGTGGGAAAACAAAAACTTTCTAAAAGAATCTAGTTTCTTCAGAATTCTTCCCTGCTCTTCTTTGTTATCACAGGGTTAAAGGCTCATTTGGATAATAGGTAAAAGAAGAAGGACTTCATTTGGTAATTTATAAATATTTATTCCCATGACTACAGCTCTGTCATGTCTGAATATCATGGCTTTTACTTGATTTTCCCTTGATAAGTCAAGTAAACACTGATAGAACAAAAGTCTGCACAAAAGGATGCACAAAATATTTTTTTTCGTATGTATGAGCTGGCTCAAACTAATAGATGAGCCCTAATAAATGTGGAAAAATTCTGCATACCCTCTTCACATTTATAAAGATGTTTTCAGGAGATAAATGGCAGATGTCTCTTTTAAAATTTATTTGGAAACATTTGTACTTATGTCATTTTTCTTCTCTCAAAAATATTTCCCCACAGCAAGTAAAAGCACTTGCAGTCACCCCATTCATCACTGTTTTTCAGAAATAGTCATTGTAGTTTTACAAACATTTTAAATCATCACTCAAGTCTAGCCTTGGACTAGAAGAATGAGTTCTGATAGAAGAATTAAAGTGTTTACAGACCCTGGAATACAGCCTTCTCAATAAGGATCCTTCCCCTAAAGTCAGTGATTCAGTTGACTTTTAAATAAAGATGATTATTAACTGAATGTGAAGCCATGAAACAGACTTTAGTAAAATAAATCTAGAAATTTAAATTTTTTTTCTAGCCACCAAGAATCAGCTTTTCATGCATGACATGAAACAACAGCATTCTTAAAACATAACACAAAATAAAGGCTTTCTTCTTCTAGGACTCTCAGGGGCCTTGTAAAGACAACAAAGCTAATTTACTCCTTTGTATATTTAATTGGTTCTTTCCAAAGCTTCAGATTTGGAAGAGTTCTAATAATGACACCTTATATTTCTTCTGTTTTTCCTAGGTATAATTCATGTTTACATAATGCTAAAACACCTGAATGTAAATTTAAAATTCCAATTAATAGTTTTATGATTTTTTCCTAGATAATATCTACTATCCAGATATTTCCAGATACCCAAATCACAGTGATACACAGATGTCAAGAAATAATTATTAAGTAAATGGTTTGCCTTTCATCCAAATGGTTTAACTTTGAGTAACCCCTGAATTTACTATTCCTATGGCACCAGTAATGACTTCGAGCTGAGACTTTAGAGTTTTATGACTTTCTTTAACATAGTCACAACAATAGTAATCCCTACTTTGGTGAAGACAAAATCCTAGCCAATGTCTGTGTATGTGGAGGAAATTTGCAATCTATGCATACTGTATCAGTTATAAGTGCTTTTCCTGCCAAGCAACTGAAAATGAACTCAGAATAACTTTGGCCTTAAGCTTTGATATAAGGAATCAAATAGTCTCACTGAACAAGAACTCATTGGTGAGGCAGTTCCAGACTAGTTGAATCTGCAGCTTAACAATTTCATCACTGTCCATTGTTTATGTTCTCCAGTCTTCCAGGTGTCTTCCTTGTCCTCAGGAACAAAAGATAACTGCCCCAGCTCCAGATACTATGTTGAGGGAGAAGGGACTTCTTTTCCTACCTGTCCCTTTTTTATCAGCCAACTTTTCCCAGCAATTTTCACATTGCATCATATTATTCAATCATTTATGCAGGGCTATACTAGTCACTGACAAGAAGAATGAGACCATGGATGAAGGAATAATCAGGATTTTCCCTAACTGGATGTCCAGGTTCTGCCATCAAAGAAGGAGGGGATGGCTTTGGATATTCTGACATCCTATACATATGCAACTATTTTCTGAGTGCCTACTTTAGAGACAGAGGATAGAGCAGTGAGCAAAACAGGTTAATCCCTGTTCATGTTAAGTTCCTGGAGAAGGCAATGGCACCCCACTCCAGTACTATTGCCTGGAAAATCCCAAGGATGGAGGAGCCTGGTAGGCTGCAGTCCATGGGGTCACTAAGAGTCGGACACGACTGAGCAACTTCACTTTCACTTTTCACTTTCATGCATTGGAGAAGGAAATGGCAACCCACTCCAGTGTTCTTGCCTGGAGAATCCCAGGGATGGGGGAGCCTGGTGGGCTGCTGTCTATGGAGTCGCACAGAGTCGGACATGACTGAAGCAACTTAGCTGCAGCAGCAGCAGCAACGTGTTAAGTTTATGGTCTAAAGGCAAGAAATATTTAAAAACAAAAACAGAAACAAAACAAAAAGCAAGTTGTCAGAGAGATAAGCGCCTTGAAGGGGAAAAGGGAGGATGAAGGGGTTGGGGGATTTCTGGTTCTGCGGGCAGCGTGTGAATAGGTACACATTGGGGATGGGAGGTGGGAGATACTGCTGTATTATATGGGACATTTGGGGAAGACCTCACTGAATAAGGCATCATTTGAGCAGAGACTTGGGATGTACTTCTGAGTAAGATGAGAAGATATTGGAGGGTTTGTACAGAGAAGTGATGTGATCTGACTTAGTATTTTTAGAAAGTAAATAATAAGTGGACAAGAGCAATGTAGGAACCCTCTGAAGACACCAAAGACATCCTGAGATGAGAAATGATGAAAGTCTGGTGCAGTGGAGGAAGAGGAGAGAAGTGGTGTTATTCTGAACACATTTGCTTTTGGAGGATTGGGCATGGTGTGTGAGAAATAAAGAAAGTCAAGGATGATTCGAGAGACTTTGGGCTAAGCAACCAGGAGGACAGGATCACCATTAACTGAGATGAGGAAGATTGTTCAGGGACCAGCCTTGGGGGAGTAGGAGCAGGTTTGGATACTGGATCATTGGACTTAGAATCAAGGAGATCATTGGTGACTTTGACAAGAGGTGTTTCTTTTGGTAGATTGGTGAGGATGGACCTCTCACTGGAGCACCTGCATACTCCTATGGAATGAGACTCTGAGAATGACAACTTTATGTTATGAAAACTTAAGTAGTGAAAAGACAAGCCCCTCCATTAACACTCTGCCTGGTAATGTACATAGGTCAAAATCATGTCTCTCCTGCCAAAACATTTGATATCTGCAGAAACCAACAGCACATCCTGAAGCTGACATTAGCAGCTTGCACCATTGTTCAGTGGTTTGGTAGTGATGGTATTGTTGTTTTAACAGGGGTTCCATTTTCCCAACAGCATCATGAGCAATTCCTTTATTTTCTTCTGTGCTACCTGTTTTATTCACCATTGTATCCCAGCAACTACAACAGTGCCTGGCACAATGTAATATTTCAATACATATCTGTTGACTGAATACATGTTTATTCACAACAGGACTCCCAGGTGTAACTGAAAGGATTATGTTCAGCCCTTGTTTGCTGTGTTTTTTTTTTTTCCCATAATCTCTTTTCATACTAGCTCCATAAAACAGCTGTTCTTTTTTATAGAAACTTTTTTCATCTTGGCTTCTTACTGCAATATGATACCCATTACTGTACTTTGATAAAGATTATGTTTTATAAACATGAAAAAAGTGAAGAATAAAGAAAGTCTGTAATGCAGAGAACAGATTTGTGGTTGCCAAAGGGGAAGGTGTTGAGGGAAGGATGGATTGGGAGTTTGGGGTTAGCAGACACAAACTATTATATTAGAATGGATAAACAACAAAGTCCTACTGTATAGAGCAGGGAATTATATTCAATGTGCTATGATAAACCATAATGGAAAAGAATATGAAAAAGAATGAATGTGTGTGTATATAACTATCACTTTGCTGCACAGCAAAAACTAACACATTGTAAATCAACGATACATCAATTTTAAAAATTGACAAAAAATTCCATGGTGAAGAAAATAATCCCATCAGTGCTTCCATGAATAGATGCTTGACTAACAACCCCCACTCTATGCAGTGTTTATTCTAGGCTTTACAGCACAAGCTCATATAATCCTCATCATAACCTATTAGTAAGGTACTATTATTATCCTCCCCATTTTACAGATGAGGAAGTTGATGTTTCAAGAGGTTAAGTGTCTTGTTCAAAGTTTCATGGCTGGTAAGTGCCAGAACCAGGATTCAAACCCAGGTAGTCTGGCTCTGGAGCCCTTGTTCTTAAACACCATGTTTGGCTGCCTCCACTTACACCCCTTTTAAGGCCCTACCCCTTCCAATTCATTGTATATTGTTTGATTATGTTGGCTGTACTTGTCATCACATTTTTTAATGATTCACTTGGATTATGTCACAGACCTTAATAAACTAGAGTAACTACTATTTCTTTTCTTTTTTTTTTTTTTAGTTTTTTTTCTTGTACCTTATTTATTTATTTATTTATTTTACATTTATTTTTATTAGTTGGAGGCTAATTACTTTACAATATTGTAGTGGTTTTTGTCATACATTGACATGAATCAGCCATGGATTTACATGTATTCCCCATCCCGATCCCCTCCTCCCACCTCCCTCTCTACCCGATCCCTGTGGGTCTTCCCAGTGCACCAGGCCCAAGCACTTGTCTCATGCATCCCACCTGGGCTGGTGATCTGTTTCACCCTAGATAATATACGTGTTTCAATGCTGTTCTCTCGAAACATCCCACCCTCGCCTTCTCCCACAGAGTCCAAAAGTCTGTTCTGTACATCTGTGTCTCTTTTTCTGTTTTGCATATAGGGTCATCATTACCATCTTTCTAAATTCCATATATATGTGTTAGTATGCTGTAATGTTCTTTATCTTTCTGGCTTACTTCACTCTGTATAATGGGCTCCAGTTTCATCCATCTCATTAGAACTGATTCAAATGAATTCTTTTTAATGGCTGAGTAATATTCCATGGTGTATATGTACCACAGCTTCCTTATCCATTTGTCTGCTGATGGGCATCTAGGTTGCTTCCATGTCCTGACTATTATAAACAGTGCTGTGATGAACATTGGGGTGCACGTGTCTCTTTCAGATCTGGTTGCCTTGGTGTGTATGCCCAGAAGTGGTATTGCTGGGTCATATGGCAGTTCTATTAAAAGTAGTTCTTATTTTCAGAGAGAAGAGCTCTATACTGGATTCTGAAAAGGAAGTGTGATATAAAAAATCACTAGATTCAGATTATTTGATTCAAATGGGAAACTCTTTAAGATCCAGAAAGGTCATATGATGGCCAAAGGAGTCCCACTCCCCTTAATAGTAGAGCTAGGACTAGTAAATAAATATCTCAGCTACTTTGCTGAGTTTAGGGAGGGTTATCTTCATTGAGTTCAAAATGATGTGTAATCCTCTTTCCACTAGCAGAGTAGATCACTAGAATTCAGGACAGCTGAAACAACAGTCCCCTTGGTAGCTTCTCAACTCATCCCCAACTAGTAATTTTTCACTCAGTGATCAGATAAAACCATCAGTTGTGGTTGTATCAGGAGCAGCGCTTAGGCTTAATGCCTTCCCTCTGGACTCCAGGAGAAATGAGGCAGCCTGCAGTGTGTGCTGTAGAGAGTAAGAAACTGGAGGCTTTTTAAGATTGTACAAAGGGGTCTTTTCAGATGTAAATGACTTTAGTAAGAATAATATTCAATATCTCATATGTAGTCACAACTTACAATCTCTTTTATTAGTCACTATTAATGTTTATTTCTGATACTATTTTTAGAACAGTGTGAAAACTGTTCTTTCATTAATTTCATTATCTTTAAAAAAAAATCCTCCTTTTTACTTCTGTTGTATTTCATGTACTCCTTTTACCATGACTTTTTCTAAAATTTCTAGTCTAATGCCACTGATATTTTAGTGCTACATATCAGGTTGCAAATTGTAGTCCTTGTTCTAGTTTTAGAATTTTTTTGGCCAGTGCTCATCATATTAGCCTTATAATTAATTAAAGTTTCTATTAATTTGGAATTATTTGGGTGAGAGATATTCTGGTTAATAGAATAATATGTATTTATTCTAGTTGGTAGAATGCTGCATATTTATTAAGTCAATATGCTGAGGTATTAGTTTTCAAATAGTGTGAATTAAATATACCTAACCACTTAATGCTCATTAATTTTTCCTTTAATCAGAAAATATGTATTAGCTGAATCAACCAGTGTTCTAGATACTGAGAAATTAACAATGTCATAACATCTCTATCCAGGGAGTGTGTGGTCTACTTGGAGAGCTACACCAGCATCATACAATATGGCAAGTGTTGTATGGTGAGGGTAAGAACGCAGTACTTAGGGGACTTTCAGACGAGCCTGTGCCCAGGCTTGGGAAATTAGAGAAGCAGGAAAATCTTATTAAGTACAATTTGATCCTGGAAGACTCAAAGGACACTTACATGTCTAATAGTGCTTTAGACTTATTAGGAACAGTTGTCACTCTAGCATAGATTCATAAAAGTGTTTAAGAGTCTTAGATGGAACAATTATGCAAAAACCCTTTTGTCTGTGTAGATTGTGTTACATGTTTTTTGCTTCTACCTCATCTTTTGCTGTGTCAAATTGTGCAGTTTTTGCTTCCATTTTGACCATTTATCGCTGTGTGACAGTCTGTACTTTACTCCTTCAAGTCTGTGATTCTTTGAATATATTCATAAATCAACAGTCATTTCATTTCTACAGGGACTCCTTATCAGTTTTAACCGCTCATCTAATCCTCCAATTTCGTCTTTTGTTGCGCATGGCAACTCTAGCCAAATAGAAATACCTTTTATCTTTAGTGTAGCATTTTTTCCCTCCAGTGATTTTCCACTTTTAGTTACATAATAGCCCAGATTCATCACTGAGGATCTTGAAACCAATACTTTCTGTGTGTTGGAGCTCAGTTTGGGGGTTTATGATTAACAAGAAGGCTAAATGAAGTATCTGACTACTTTTTTTCATAGCCAGAGTGCAAATATAGAGAAAGATATCATGTGATTATGACTGAGGTTGACCTTCAAATGCCCTGAGGTTGAGAAACCTATCTTGTTTCCTTCCTCAGAAAGAAAGCCCTCTGTACAGTCCTTCACATGATACATCTCTACACGTTTTAAGAAAACCCATCCTCTGCTCCCAGAAGTCAGCTCTGCTCAGGGATTGTCCTCCATGTCCTCTCTTACAGAGACAATCCAAGGGGCAAAGTGAGGATTATGGTCTCAAGTTTCTTTATCTTCCTAATCTGTGGACCCATCCCCAGATCTCCAAATTTTCAGTCTCCAACCCTACCCATTAAATAATCCCATGATGCATCTGCTGCCCATCCAAAAGTCAAATGAGATCTGGCCCTGAAAATTAATTTGAGGGCTCTTGAGGTTTAGTTGAATTGGTTTCTTTTTTTTTTCCCCCCCTCTTGAGGTATTAGGAGAAAAGCATAATACTCTATGAGAGAGGTTTCACTGAAAGAGTTTGCCACTCCAGAAACAAGTACACTCATGTTTTTGTATGTGGCCTTTCCTAAAAGCATGATGCTAATATGTAATTTCCCAGAGTTAACATGTTTGCAAACTGAGTTACTGCCCACTCCATCAGATTCATATGAAAAGAAGCAGCTGCTACAAAATGATGATGAAAACCAGAGAGGAATGAGCTGGGCAAGAGGGGGCACCTAGTACTTCCAAACAGAGGTGATGACACTGACACCTTTCCCTCCATGAAGCTGGCAGATCACTTAATCTTACTCCATCTGTGAGGATGGCAGACTAGGGAATTGTTCTCTCTCACACAAGGGGATTGTAACTGGCTTTTTAGCTGCATCTGTAACTAGGGTAAGAGATGGGAGCATGTACACTCCAACTTCCGTTCTCTCATTTTATTATAGAATGTTAAAAGGAAAGAGGGCAGGAAGAGAGGATCCCTGCACTGACAGAGGTCACAAAACTTTAGCTTTATAACAACTTTGAACTCTAGGTCTCCAAAGAATTTTTTTTTATTTTTCAAATAGGCCTCTCATGCCTAGTCTTCTGGCCTTTTAATAATCCATGCTGACACAGAAAACATCATCTTCTACCTACCAAAAAGTACTCTTCCCATTCAAGATGGTAAAGCATATGTGTTTACAACTTATTAAATTCCCTAGATTTCTACTTATTGTGGCATAAACTGTGAATCCTTCAGAGTGGTAGGTTGCATTTTCAAAGATGGCTGCAACAATATCCTTCATCCCACTAAAAACTTTATTGAGATATAATTCATGTACCTTAAAACTCATGTAGTTAAACTGTACAATTCTATGGCTTTAATATAGTCACAAGTGTACAACTATCACCACAATTTATTTTAGAACATTTTCGTTACCTTCCCCCGCAAACCTCATACCCAATCACTTTCCCTTTCCTCTCCATCCTTTGCACCACAGCCCTAGGCAATCACTCATTTACTTTTAGTCTCTATAGATTTCACTAATGTATATTTCTGTACATTTCATATAAGATGGAATCATACAATATGTGTTCTTTTGTGATTAGCATCTTTCACTTAAAATGAATCCATGTTATTCCATGCCTCAGTACTTCATTTATTTTTATTGTCAAATACTATCGAAGAGTCGGACACGATTGAGCAACTGAACTGAACTGAACTGATTACACTGTATGGATAGACCACATTTTATGTATCCGTTCATCAGCTAGTGAACATTTTGGTTGCTTCCACCTTTGTATTTTGCTATTATGAATAATGCTGCTCTGGATATTATGTACAAGTTTGTGTGGTCATATATTTTCATTTCTCTTTGTTGTATACCTATTATAGTAATAGAATTGCTGGATTACATGGTAACTCTTATGTTTAATCTTTGGAGAAATTACCAGACTGTTTTCCAAAGAGGTTGCGACATTTTATATTCCCATCAGAACCGAATGATGGTTCTAATTTCACCAATCCTTACCAGCACTTGTTATTATGTCTCTATTTCTGTAGCCATTTTAATATTTAGGAAGTATTCTCAAATTATGGTTTTTATTTACATTTCTTTGATGACTAATAACACTGAACTTCTTTTTGTGTGTTTATAGCCCATTTATATATCTCTTTTTGAGAAATGCCTATTTAAATCCTTTGGTCCACTTTTATTTCGGTTATTTGTATTTTATTATTGAGTTTGTAAGGATCTGTTATATATTTTAGATACAAATCATATATATGATTAGCAGACATTTTCTCTTCCCACAAACTCTTTTGCAATGTGTCTTTGACATTCTTTTTTCAATCCAGGCTGACTCTTTGGCTCATTTGACTGATACATAGCAGAAGTGACTCTGAGCAACTTCTGAGTCTGAGTCTGTATCTTAAAAGATTTTCAGATTATGCCTTCAAATACAGATAAGTTTCCTTTTGGAACCTAGCTGCCATGCTGTGAGAAAGCCCAATAGCTGTGCAAAGAAGTCCACATGAAGGATAACTGAGGCCTCTAGCCAACACGTCTAACTAAGCTCCCAGCCAAAGTCAGCATCAACTGCCAACCATGTGAATGAGGCCATTTTGGATCTTTTGGGAATTCCGGGAATTCTTGCTGCAATGTGAAGCAAGAGAACCATGCAGAAGCACCCTGTCTAAATGCCTGACTCAGATCATTAAAAAATAAGATGATGTTATTTTAAACCACCAAGTTTTGAGATAGTTTGTTCTGCAAAAGTGGGTAACTGAAACACTGGGGAAGTGATGGTGTCTAGTTCAGAAATAAAAGATTATGTTTACTGAAGAATTTACTATAAAAAATGATGTTCTTTGGTGTTATGATTGTGATCCTGAGTCTTGAATATTGTGCATGCTGGAAGTTTTTCCAGCAGTTTTCCCACTACTTTAGGCAGTAGTGATCTCTCAGCTGCTTGCTACATCACCACAAACTTAAACCAAATATACTGAGACTTCTACACACATCTGAAAATGGAGCATCTACTTTTAAAAACAATTCAGGGTGCAGTTTGTGGAGCTGTAGCTATGGTCAACAGCCCAGCTACTAGTTAAATACCTAATGTTGAGAATCAGAGGCTTCCTCTAATTAAATTCTGTGGTTTGTATATAAAAAAGGACTGCTGAAAGTCAGGAACTCCTATAGAATTCTAGCTGTTCTAATAGTCACTCATGGATAAGTCACTTCATCTCCTTGGAACTCATCTTCCTCCTGAACTCCACAGAGTCCCATAGGGTATATGGTATTGCTTCAGCTATACTTCCAGGGGGAAGAAGGGGTGAGAAAGGAGGATGAGGCCAGTGGGTGGGCCTCCTCATCACCATCCCTTCAGCCAAAGCAGCCCTGCTTTTTTTCTGACTTAAACATTGGAATAAAAGAAGGAGTCATTTTGAATTATTATCATTTTGAAGAGAGAGAGGGTGGATGGATAGATAGAAAGGTGGGTAGGAGTATGGATAGATGTCTGAATGGATAGGAGAATGGATAGAAGGAAAAAGAATATTCTTTGAGAGACCATTTAGTAGTATCCCTTCAACTGAAAAAAAAAAAAAATGAAGCTTTACAAAAAAGGTTGATATTTATGAGATTTTCTTCTCTTTCCCTAGTGGAAAATGTCTTTGGTTTATCAAATATGAGAGACACTTATCTCCAGAGATTGATTAAAGAGCAAAAGGAGAATAAATCTGAGTTCTGGTATAACCTTGAACTTTCTCATCATATGTAGTATAAATCATTAAGATGATTTATAGATAGTAAGCACTGTGTTTTTGCCTCCTTAAAGATCATGATGAATTAAATATTCGTGTTGGACACTTAGTTGTGTCCAACTCTTTGTGACCCCATGGACTGTAAACCACCAAGCTCCTCTGTCCATGGAATTCTCCAGGCAAGAATACTGGAGTGGGTAGCCATTCTCTTCTCCAGGGGATCTTCCCGACTCAGAGATTGAACCTGGGTCTCCTGCATTGCTGGCAGATTCTTTACCATCTGAGGCACCAGGGAAGCCTTCCCATATTCATTTTTCATCTTCCCATAATCATTTATGTGACAGTTGTATGTAGAGGCCCCTTCCTGCTTCTAATTTATTAAAACATCCCTGAAATCATACATAGTCAGATAAATTCTTCACTAAGATAGCCCTTGCATTAAGTTTCCACCTAGGTTTAAGTATCATGCAAAGACAGGAATTACATTGAGTATGTGATCACCCTTCACCAAACAAAATGTGCGTTGAAAAGATGACAATTTTGAACTAAGTGTGACATTTATTTAAAAACAATGACTGTAATTCCACTTGGCATTTTGTGGCCTATCACATGAAACAAGCAACTTAAACAACAAACTTAAAAATTTTACCTTTTTGTTCTTTAAGCATAATGCCACGTGTCTCAGTTCCACAGTACAGGGGACCAGAATCCTCCCATTCATGAACCAAAGTCCAACAGCAGTAATAAGTGTGGCAAACCAGCAGAGAAAGTAGCAACACTTGGCGTTTTCTCTGGACAGAGGAGCCTGGAGGGCTACCGTGCATGGGGTGGCAAAGTGCACTGGGTGGACACAACTGAGCGACTGAGCACACACACACTCTTCAAAGTATCTACCATGCCTGCCTTAGTTTTGTACCTTTATATCTTATCCGTAAGATCATATTTTTCTTTTTATCATTGATAATTTATGTGAAGACTAACATCACCAGGCATTTGTGATGTGAATAGCAGCCTACCTTGCTCACTGGCTGTCCTCCATCCCCCAGTTACAAATAACTTTGAGTCACAAAGCTCCATCTAAACTTGAAATCTTAAGAGGAAATTTTTACCAATCTGTGAATTCTTCCCTGGGGTCTTTCATGTACTGGATGTGACTTTATCAACCAAATGCAATCAAGTTTGCCCATACAGAAATGGCAATGTTTAAAATATTCACATAGTTCTCACATCATGAAGCTTCTTCCAAGTTTCCAAAATAAGACCCCAGCCAACTAGCTGTCATCTTCCCTCCCATGGCCCTGCCAGAGCCAATTTTCCTGACAGGACTTAATAAGCTCCACTTTCACACTCGGCATGTAGTCAGTAAGAATAACCAACACAAACGTACTGTAGTCATTCCTTTCATATAAATAAGACAGCAATATTATAGGAAAAACATCTCCACACTCATGTAATTTTTTCACATTAATCAATATATGTGCTAACTCCAGAACCTCACATTTTTGACCTGAGTGCTTGTTTCTTACAAGATTGCTTTCCAGAGACAGTGGTATATGTGACTCATTTCAACCCCAAAAACACTTAGGGCTCTGAGCATCAGACTTCCTGCCTCTAGAGTCCAGCTGTTCACAGTTACAGGTGTCAATGTTAGAGGCAGATGGTTTTAAGCTTCCATTCTGTTTTTTCAGTTTCCCAAATAGGAATCTACAATAAACTGAGTTGCTCTGATTTGCATAATGTACTGTGTCTGTTCTCTTATTTAAGCACTTTAAAATACTTACCTCCCCTCCATCCCTCATTTTATGGTCCTCTTTGTTGTGATCTGGGGTCCTCAGTCTCCAAGACTTCACTAGTGGCTCAGACGGTCTGCCTGCAGAGAAGGTCTGCCTGCAGTGCGGGAGACCAGGGTTCGATCCCTGAGTGGGGAAGATCCCCTGGAGAAGGAAATGGTAACCACTCCAGTATTATTCCCTGGAAAATCCATGGATGGAGGAGCCTGCCGGGCTACAGTTCATGGGTTGCAAAGAGTTGGACACAACTGAAGGACTTCACTTTCCTTTCCCTTGTTGTGATCTGGGGTCCTCAGTCTAGGATACAAATCTTTGTAATGTAGAATTTTTGACATATGGATGCTGGACACTGTAAAGATGCAAAAGAATTTGAGATATTGTGAGGTACTGGAATGTCTTGATTGGTAACATCTAGAAACTAAATTATTTAGTTGATAGAGCACTATTCTGCTGCTTTTATAACCAAACTACCTTTTGGTTATTATGGTAAGAGAAGGGACATCTTCAGGAAGAACTAGAAGAAGATATTGTAATAGTGGACAGATCTTGGATGAACAGGATTCACCACAAAATTAAGTCTCCTTCTGAGCTGTTTTTCCAGTGTAGAGACCTACTGATTTTGCTTAATTTTCATGAAGATACCATTGCTTTCATTATTCCACTGAATGTTCTCGTGAATAACAGACCAGGAAGAATTCAGCACCAGGATGGTTCCTTGCATACATCAGCTGCTCTGTGTTGGGAATCTGGGATTAGAACTCTGGTTTCTAAAATTTGATTCACAAACTGCCAGCCTATATTGCCTCCACGGCAGAATTCAAAGACAGCACTTTTGCCTCATGTGGTGTTGTGGTGAGAGAGTTATTGGAAAATCTAATATTTTTGTTCAGCACTTGACTGCTACTCTTGCAATAAAGGAAATCAGAAAATAATTGTAAGCATGAATTACCCAAATCAGATGTCTAAATCCTTAAAAAGTAGTAAATTTATGACCCTTTTCATCCGGAATCGTCAGAGCAGAGGAGGTTCGTAACATTCCTCTGGGGTTAGGGATGCTATGCCCTTAATCTTGAAGTCAAGGTAACTTTTGATTGAATGCCTTAGATGGAAGGGCTTGTAGAGTAGAGAGAGGGAAGCACAAGTCTGGGGTATATGACAGTGATAGCTGTTCTCTTGTCCATTGAAAATCAGATACACATGGCTCACTCCTGTCTACATCAAGACTGATAACTGTGCATGAGTATAAAACCTCATTGGAGGTAATGTTGTATTAGGTACATTACTAAGCAAGCTTTAAATAGAACAGTACTTTATTGCTACAGTGACTACCCTAGACTAAGGCTTTCCTAAATCACTGCCATCTTCAGCTAAGATAAAGCACCAGAAGCCAAAACACAGCACTGCCCCGGAATACACAATCCTCAGACACTGGCAAATCAAGCTGTAGAATTTGATGAACAGCAAAAATCCAGTGCTCAATGATTTGTTTTAATCTGATGATGTATGAAGGATCCTCTTATGTTTACAAAATATCTCTTGGGAAGATATCAGAGATGATGTAAGTAATATTTACTTTGAGACTGTGATGCTAGAATATTAAATTTGTTTAATAAATCTTCCCTTGTGGTTCCATCAGGTGAAAACTGCCAAGGATCTTACTGCATGTACAGAATTGCTAAATTATTGCAACAAGTGGCAGCGTTTTCTGTTCAGTAGAAATAAGTGGCTGTGTGTGTGAGTGTGTGTAGTGAGATAAGGAAATTAATGTTACTGAGATTCCCTAGAGTTAAATTTAGGCTTTTTCAGTTAAAATTACATGAACCACTTTTATAGAATTTTTCTATGTAATTTTAATTAAAGTTTGGTTCTTTTTAAAGAACTTAAGAACTGACCCCAGTTCTACTCTTATGATTAATAATGGTGCCTTTGGACATTTAGGCCATAATTTGGGGAGGCTGCACATTAAGTGGGAATGTTTCTTGATTTCAGATTAGAAGACTTCTCAAATCCAGAAGATCAATGACTGTCCTCAGCACCAGTTATATTAACCTTAAGATATCTTGAAAATGTTTTTGCTTAAGTGTCTGAGAATATTGCTAAATAAAATACCATCTTGCCTTCTATCACATAAACTTTGTTTAGATTTTTTTCCTCTTGTGTAATTGTAGTACTTCCATTTAAGCCGCCAAAAATATCTTGTATGTATTATTACTTGCCGATGACTGTAAACGTTCCTCTCTCCTTTACAATGTCAGTTCTCTGTTATTTCTTCCAACATCTTAGACCTGTCTCCTCACTTCTCTTTGTATTCATAGAAGGCTGCTATTGACAACTCGGAGGCTCACGTGCTTTCACATGGTGATGAAGACTGATAAAGAGTGGTCAGCAGCTCCTTACTTATTGCATATTCTGGAAAATTAGCTGTTGACTTGGTCACTGCTCACAATTCTGCTTATTGACTCTCTAGAGTTTGTGGTCCCACAGTTTAAAATGATTTACTTGGCACCTGAGGGCAATAAGCGAGGCTGATTAGCTTCTTCAGTATTTACAGCGTAGGTAGTAGCACCTCAGGTCTTCCTTAAGAAGTCTTTACCACACTTCTTTCGCCTGCCCTTCCTGTCCCCACATGGAAGCTGGTTAGCAGTCCTTGTGTTATCTGTCACTTGTACGTTTCCAATCCTGCAGGGCTGATGCTATTCCAAGCCTGGCTTCAGTTCTGATAGAGTGGCTGTGTTCCAGCTCACCACTCATGACTCAGACTTTCCAATTAATGCATAAAATGTGTTGAGTAAACTCTTTAAGAAACTACTTACAGTAGCTATAGCCAGTCTGTGTCCCAGCCATATTGTCTCTTAAACAATTGTTTAAGATTGTTCCCTACTCTGTAACATTTTGCTGACTCTTTAGCTTGACACAGTGCTTATGCTACACTGCATGCATGCTACGGTATTTCAGTCATGCCCTGACTCTTTGCAACGCTATGGACTGTAGCCCGCCAGGCTGCTCTGTCCATGGGATTCTCCAGGTAAGAATACTGGAGTGGGTTGCCACACCCTCCTCCATGGGATCTTCCTGACCCAGGGATCGAACCCATATCTTTTATGTCTTCTGTGTTGGCAGGCAGATTCTCTATCAAAAGTGCCACCTGGGAGGCCCTAATGCTACACTGAATGGGGTTATTTCTGACCTGTACTCATAAGTAGGAAATGTATAAACTGGACCATATGCACTGCCTCAATGTCACATATGCCCCAAGGAATGGATACTTCTTTGGGCATATTTCTTTTCCTGCAGCAGTTGTCAGCACATCATTTGTCAAAGAACTGACAAAGAACTGAAGGTTCTGGCTGTCCCTAGTCACTCAGCTAGCTCTGACTAAGTAAGAAACTTCCAATGAGCTCTGTACCAGGCCCCCCAAGAAAGACATACAGGACAAATAAAAGACAAAGTCCCTGCCTTTGAGGAGTTTGTGATTTACTGTCAGAGTTTCAACAGACTTAAAAAAGAGATTTCAAATATTTAAAATCCATACTTTACATTGTACATGTACACCAAAGCCACAAAAATAGCAACATCAGGTGCAGGACAAATGAGCAATTAAAATGTGATAAAATTGATGAGAAGGTTTTTTTTTAGAGGAATGGAATGGTAATCCAAGTTTATAAGGAAATAAGACTGGTTCAGAGGAGGAAAACAAGCATTCAAGAAGGAGGTAACCACATGCAAAAAAGGCAGAGATGGTTGTGAATATAGGTCACCTCATGGAGAACAGCATACAGATTTGACTGGGGTAAAGAGTGCTGACAGGAGAAATCTGAAAACTAAGACTTCTAAGATGGTAGAGCAAGAATAGAGACCATCAATGGGAGGCCTGGAGCACCATGCATAGGATTTGAACCTAGTACCTCAGAACCACTTGATTCAGGAGAGGGAAGAGCTCCATTATTTTCTTTTGCATTTGTCACGTGTTATAGTTCCAATTAGGAGAAAAAAATCACTCAATAACTTGAACCGGAATGTTGACTATAAAGAACTGTTACTTCTAAAGGAGATTGGAGCAACAAGAGATTGACGAGTAAAAAAATAAAGAGCTCTACTGTTGTTGTTGCTTAGAAGCAACTGGACGACAACAAAAATGCTTAGTCATGTCTGACTCTTTGTGACCCCATATACTGTAGTCCTCCAGGCTCCTCTGTCCATGACATTTTCAAGGCAAGAATACTGGAGTGGGTTGCCACTTCCTTCTCCAGGGAATATTTCTGACCCAGGGATCAAACCTGCATTGGCAGGTGGATTCTTTACCTGGGAAGCCACCTGGGAAGCCAAAAAAGCTCTAAAGAAGATAAGAAAATCAGATATAAGGAATAGCCACTCCACTTAGAGTTTAGAGTGTCTAAGAAAAAGTCTCCCTACCCTCCACCCTTGCCTGAGGATTAAAATCCAGACCTTGTTGGAGAGGGACAAACTGTGGCTCTCTGAATGGCGGAGAAGTCACTGGGGTACCATGATGATGGGACTTGCTAGAAATCTGCTCTTGGAGTACCAAGAAAAGCTATTCACAAGGAGATGTCTCATCCCCCTCAATATCTCTACAATACCTTTTACTGACAAAGCTTAAGATCTTACTAGCTGACAAAATAAAATATTTAAAAGGTCCAGCTCAATTTTTGCAAAGCAAGTGATAAATATGAATTTGTAGCTGAGTAATAAATTGGTAACTGGAATACCTTGTCTTCTCATTTCTTAAGGGTTTTCCAGTGTCTCTTTTTTATTTTTCAAATATATAACCATGTAGACTATGCTTTTTAAATTAGTCACCTGTGTGTCATCCAGTCACCCAACTCTGCCTCCTCCAGAGATCCTGATTAGTCCTTGGAAGGGAGCATGACTCATGACTGGGAGTCAGTAGTCTAAACTAACATGTTTATATTCAATAGGACTGTTAATCAGCTCTACATGCAAAGGATGGAGGGAGAATGGATTTGTCAGTTTTTGTGATAAAGATCTGGGAGTAGAGGGTTAGTTTGCTGAAAGTACACTATGGGCCCACAAAATGATGTGATCCCTAAAAAAAAAGTAAATGCAATCTTAGGATGCATTAATGGGATTCAAAACAAGGGAGATATTGGCTTAGCTTTTATTTGTAGAGCTTTTCCTATAGCCTAAATACTGCATTCAATTCCAGGCACCACATTTTAAAGAAAGACAATGAACTGATTCAAATGCATTCTTTTTGATAGCTGAGTAATATTCCATTGTGTGTATGTACCACAGCTTTCTTATCCATTCATCTGCTGATGGACATCTAGGTTACTCAGCTTTTAAAGAGAATGCATTTGAATCAGCTCTAATGAGATGGATGAAACTGGAGCCTATTATACAGAGTGAAGTAAGTCAGAAAGAAAAACACCAATACAGTATATTAATGCATATATATGGAATTTAGAAAGATGGTAAAGATGACCCTATATGTAAGACAGCAGAAGAGACACAGATGTAAAGAACAGACTTTTGGACTCTGTGGAAGAAGGCGAGGGTAGGATGATTTGAGAGAATAGCATTGAAACATGTATATTACCATATGTGAAATAGATCGCCAGTCCAGGTTCAATGCATGAGACAAGGCACTCAGGGTCGGTGCACTGGGATGATCCTAAGGGATGGGATGGGGAGGGAGATGGGAGGGGGGTTCAGGATGGGGGACACATGTACACCCATGGCTGATTCATGTCAATGTATGGCAAAAACCACTACAATATTGTAAAGTAATTAGCCTCCAATTAAAATAAATAAATTAAAAAAAAGAAAGACAATGAAGAACTATGGCAGTTGCAAAACAGTATGATGAAGAAGCTAAGAATGCTGGAGGGACCTGGGGATATTAGCCTAAGAAAAAGAAGGCAAAAAAACACGGTTCCAGCCTTTATAAGTGCCCATATCAAAAAAGAATTTTAACTTATGCATTATCATCCCAAAAGGCAGAAGAGGAACCATCAGGAATACATTGTAGGAAGGAACCTGAGATCTAAGGAGGACTTTCTCAACACTGGCATTGCTTAGAAAAATCAGGGACTGATTTAGTGGGTAATGAGTCATCTGTCTTTGGATCGAGATGGAACACATTTATTTGAGATTCCTTCTTTCTCTAGCCCTTTATGAGATTCTAGGAACAGGCCAAAGTAACCCTGCTTATTATCCCAATATTCCTCCAAAGAGACAAGGCTCAAACCTCATATTTAACCCATCCTCTAAGTTATCAGTCCCTGATGAGATCATAGCTCTTTTAGAAAGAAAACAATGAAGAGATCACTAAGCCCAGCTTCTCGTTTAGAGGCAGCAATAAGATTTGCAGTCTTCCTAGTCCTAAAGACACAAATGATTAAATTCCTGTACATAATTAAGTTGCATAGGACCATTCTAATACCACTACTTGAATGTGGTCTTCAGAATATAGATAGTATTATTACAATAAAAGGAAAGGATTTGGTGGTTCATTTTAAACTGTTATACAAATTCTAAGCTTAAAGATTATTACCGTGTTATAATGTGAACAATTTATAATACACAACTATTGTGAAATAACCTAGTTACATTTTAAAAGGTGAACAATGGCTATTTTAGAAATGTTTTCTAAGAAACTTGACTCAATGCCTCTAGCTTTCTATACAGATAACCCTTTTAAATTAAGTCAGAATTATATACAATCCAGGGCACTAGGTTAAATGTTAAATGTTAAAGGGTATAGATACGAAAACTGTGAATATTATCCAAGAAATCGTATAGCCTTACTAATGCTTCGAGCACCTCAAAATAGGCATTTTTTGGTAAGCACAAAGGGTGATGATGATGATGATATTAATCATGAAATCTATAAACAATTTTTAGTGCTGTGAGAGGCTTCTGAAACTTTTCCAGCCCTGGCTAAGCCTTCTATTTTTATAACTATACTATAAAAATAAATATAAAATAAATTAAATATAAAACTATTTTATAACTATTTCCAGCTATTATAACTTGTTACAATTGTTTAAAGTAACTATTGACCAAGTTACTCAATTTATCAATGTCAGATACTTGAAAACATCAGTCAATCCTGAATACTAGTTAAACATTTGGAGGAATAATTTAGTGGTTTATCTTCCATTGTAAATTCCCAAGATTATAGTCAACAAAAACAACTTTCTAGAGAAACAATGTTCATTTGTTCCACAACCCATACCTCAGTACCTACCTTGTGATGGACATTTTGTTTGTCTGTTTCTATTCAGGTGGCTGGGGAAACCACTGGTAAAGTGAAAGCAAACATAGTTTTGGACTAAATAAGTCTATTCATGACCTTCCCCTAGGGTGATGACCATAAGTGTCCTATAGTACCTCCATCCCCAACAGACTGGCTGAAGGTTACCACCATAATGAAGCAGGAATAATTTGGGTTTTTTGTTTATTTTATTGTGGTATGGTTGCTTTATAATGTTGTGTTTGTTTCTGCTATGCAGCAAAGTGAATCAGCTTTACGTATACATATATTCCCTCTTTTTGGGGTTTTCTTCCCACTTAAGTTACCAGAGCATCCAAAAGAATTTCTAGTGCTATATGGTCAGTTCTCATTAGTTATCCATTTTATAGAGCATATCAATAGTGTATACATGTCAATCCCAATCTCCCAATCCACCCTGCCTCCCCTTATGCCGTTGGTGTCTATACAATTGTTCTCTATTAATTTTGTTTCTGTAAGGATAGAAACCACCTAATATCTTCATCATTGTAGCTTCCTTCCTAAAACTTGATATTAGATGGAATGACCACATGTTTTATTACATTGTGGCAGTAAGGGGTCATTTTTCCAACATGTACAGCTTGTTACTGTGTTACATAATTACATTAGTGGAAACAATATTTAATTCATCTTTTTAATCTGTCCTAGATATAAACCTTCTCACTTGGGAAAACTTGCCATCTGTATATTTTCATCTTCTTAAAAAAGTTTCATCTTTATTAAAGTAATGCTAAAACTGCCATCATTAGGCTGGTTTATTTCACTATGGAGTAGCCATTTTTTCTACCCATTGTCCACTCATTTCTCTGGCACCAACCTTGTTGGTCCAGCCCACTTGTGATACCTGACAGTTGGTGTTGGATATAAAGACCACTTTAGTGGTGTTAACCTCTCCTCTCTGTTCACCTATGTAATTCAGTGATTCTACGATAGCATTAAGTACCACTAACATCCTAAACTTTCATGGCTACATAACAGATATCTTTCTTCACTGATACCTTCTTTATTTTCTGAAGTAAATATGTTAGTCCAATAGCTAATAACATTTTTCACAAAACATATAGTCACTATAAATATATTAATCAGCTTGAGCTGCCATAACAAATCCCATAGACTAGATGACTTACACAACAGAAATTTATTTTGCAGTTCTGGAGGCTGCAAATCTAAAGTCAGGGTGCCAGCATGGTTGGTTTTGGCTCCTGGTGAGTTTTCTTCCTCTGTAGATAGCTGCTTCCCACTGTGACCTCGTGTGATGGACATAGGAGAATTCTGCTGTCTCTTTCTTTCCTTATGGGGCACCAGTCTATCAGGTTAGGGCCCCACCCTTATCACCTCCTCACAGGCCCTATCTTCAAATGTAGTTATATGGAGGGTTCAGGCTTCACCATATGAATTAGGAAGGGACACAGTTCAGTCCATAACCTCATGTCTTTAGGATTCCCATACTATTCATTGAAGAGTGCCAGACAGTGTACTAAAAATTTTATATATATTCCCAGAAGCCTCACTACAATTCTGAATTTAGTAATAATACAGAGAACTTAAGGTCAAAGAGGTTAAGATAATCGGTGTGCCCAAATAATATTTTTCAATGGAAGGATCCCCCAGAATGTAGAAAAAAAGAGAGAGAGAGAGACAGAGAAGGGTAAGAAAACAGTTATCAACGCAGAATGCCCAACACCCAACTAATAAGAGTTATAGAAAGAGGAACTTAAAAGCCAGTGAGGAAGACATTTTCAAAGAAATGGAACAGAATTTCTAAGAAGGATGGTGTTGACTTCTAGTTTGAAAAGCTACCAGGTACTCAGACAATGAATGAAAACAAGGTATACTCCAAGGTACATGATAATGAAATTTCAAAATACCAGGGAGAAAGAAAGTATGCTAAAAAAAAAAACCTTCTGGAGAGAATAAAGGGACAAAATGTAGAGGAAAAGGATTACAGGAGTATGGAATTTCTCTACAGAGCATTGGAAGCTGGAAGACAATAGAGTGATACCTTCAAGATACTGAAAGAAAATGATCTTTAACAGAGAATGCTGTAACCAGACTATCATGTAAAGAAGAAGATAGAAAAAAGACATTTTCAGACATGCAAGCACACAAAAAATTTTCTCTCTCTGCACCATTATTCAAGAAGTTACTAAAGCATGTGTCCCACGAAACCAAAGGGAATAAACAAAGAAGGAGGAAGACAAGTAGAGATCAATAACAGGAAAGAGATGGAGAGCTTACGAGAGTGAAAGGAAGTCCAAGCATGGTATCTCTGCCACCAGCCAGAACACAGCCATCCAAGGTTGGAGCAGGAAACTAGAGGACCCTAATAGGTGTATCTCCAAGAGAGAGAGATGGACCCATAAATTAAATGACAGTTTGACCATGTTGAAGGTCATACTGAAAGGCATTTTATAGAGCTGTTGGAGGTTGTGAGAAACATTTAATCAGATGCCCCCCAGCACATGAGTAAATAAATAAGGGAGTTTTGAGCTACATAAACAATAAAATATAATTCAGATAAGGAAATGGAATAATATTAACTGTCTGGTTCAGCAGTGAACAATCCTTATGTTGTCATTATAATGGGAACATTGAATACATATGGACTTAGCCATAACTATATTAGCAGGAGAAGAATATTTACCCATCATAAAGGAAATTAAGCATTTTTCAATAGTCAGTGTCTAAAGCAAATGTATTAAGAGGTAGCAGTATATGTATACACTTATAAACATGGAAATTAATGCTAGAAGAAACAGTTCAAAGAGTTGAAAGGGCTTACCTCTGAGGGATGGGGAAAACTTTTATGTTTTGGACCATATTACTTGATTTTAGAAGCATATTTGCCCCTTATTCAATGCTTCCTTAGGTTGACTCATATTAAAGAGGTCTGCTTCTCCTCAACATACCCTGTGGGTGGGGGGTGAGGGGCAAGAATAAGGCACATTGCATTGAAAGTAGTACAAGGAATAAGTAAGCATGTTGACTGTATTTTGTACAGAAAATATGTACCACATATTTTCCTGGACAGTCTATCTCATTTCCAGGTGAGATGCCAAATAACTTGAGAAATATCAGTAACAGTGTGAATGTCAAAATAAATCAGGCATTATTTTTGATCACCAGCAATGCACAAGATAGGGAAAGTTGGCAATATCAGACTTTTAGATCATCAGCCAATGAGCTAAATTAGAACCACTAGTAGCTTTACTTGAATGGGAATATGCGATTCCCTCTCTTAATGCACCTCGGAAAACATTGCATGCTCAGTGAACTCTATAGAGAGGATACATGAATGAGCTAATTTTTTATAAAAGAGTTTTATTATAAAACAATCCAGCTGATTGTTTATGTGATAATTACTTCTCAGTAAATATCCTTCTTTGGTCCATTTTCACTTCAGGTAAACTTGAGAATCAGAACTTATTTAGATACCTCTCTTTCTTGGCTGTGTCTTTTAAGTAAAACATGAGAGGGTTCCTTCAGATGACTAATTATCCTTTCTTGCTCTGGCCTGTCATTTCAGTGACAAATTCCTCCTTAATTTGAGTGGGAAAAGTTTTACATGAAAGGAGAAATAGATGGGAGAGATTATAGAATATTTGCAAGACCACTCATTCACATCCTCAGAAGATTAGCTTCTGAATGACATTTTTTTCATGTTGCACTTAATTACCATAGCATTGTATATATCAGAACTTTTAAGTTATTATTATTTACAGGCATAGAAAGAAGATCTTATGAAAGTGATGATTATCTGTTCTCTGCACCTCATTATGTTAGCCAATGTTTTTGAAGTAATATATAAATGGTGAAAAACAACCTAAGTTTTTATAACCAGACATAACAAAATAGACACGAAGAATAATAAATCTTTTGGTTATTGCTCTTAAAGATTCCTCGGGAGCAATATTTAAATTGCTTCACACTGAGATTTTTCTGCTGGTCCATAACTTCCAAGTTTCACAAATTAGTTTATTTTCTATTCTTCCCCTAGAGTAATTTGGTTGTTCAAGAATAAATGTGGTAGAGAACAAGCATAAATAAGAATGTTTCCAACCGAAAATTTTTGTTTTACTCCTCGCTTCAATTTTCAGAGCACAGTACTTCTCATGTTTACAAAATGGAGTCTCTCGCTTGTGAAGTTTCTCTCTTCCTCCTCCTTCTTGTTAGTCGTAGGAAGAGGGTATTTTTTTCCCTCCAAGTGAAAATAAAAGCCACTTTTTACCCCCTCCCACATTCTTCTCAGTAACCTGGACTCCCACTCTCCCATGCAGGGTGTGATAGGAGAGGACTGGGGAGCATCCTGCTTCTACCAGCTGCCAGATCTGATTATAAGACATGCAGCGTAAGTCTCGGCTCTAGAGGTTTTTCCTCCTCACCACCTGGCATTCATAACACTAACGGATTATCGAACTATAACCCAGCAACTGTCTCTTGAGCTGTTATTTTCAAAACCCTGTAATGCACAGTGATTTTTCTTTAGTTTCATGAAACTAAAAGCTTACCCCCTTTTTAGTTCAACTTCAGTGATACTTAGCCAAGGGACTTGTGAGCTTATTTGCTTGTAAGCTCTACTGTTTTAGATAATGTGTTGTTTTTTGTTTTTTGTTTTTGCAAAAACTCAGCTTGATCTAATACAGGGAGGTGGAGGGCAGGTATGCCCACAAGAATCTGATGTCTAAACATCAGGTACAATTGGCTCATCAGGGAGGCGTTTACCCGCCAGATCTCCTCTGTTGGTGTAGCCTTGACTTCTTCTCTGGGCTCTGTCTGCAAGAAGGCAGCTCTCCTGGCCTAATCTCCTTCTGACTCTTTCTCTACCACAGGAAATAAAAGAGGGACATGCCAAATAAAGGGGCTTCCCAGGTGGCACTAGTATAAACAACTTGCCTGCTGCTGCAAGAGATGTGGGTTTGACCTCTGGGTTCAGGAAGATCCCCTAGAGAAGGAAATGGCAACCCACTCCAGTATTCTCGCCTAGGAAATCCATGGACAGAGGAACCTGGTGGGCTACAGCCCATGGGATCACAAAGAGTCGAACATGACTGAAGTGACTTAGTACACACTCATGCCAAATAAAAACTTCTCTGAATGTTCTGCAGACTCTTACACCTTCCATAGTCTCAGTTTTCTTATTTTTAAAGTGAAGGTAACAATAGTACCTACCTCACATGGCTTTTCTTAATGGCTGAATGAGATAATTCATAGTATTAGTTATTTTTGTTGTTATTCTTAACTGCTTCTACTACTTAGTACTGCAGGGACTATTATATGTAGAATCAAATACATTCTATATACATTATATACACTATGATTATCATACACATTATGATTCTTCTGGATAGATTGTCTTGAAACTTTCCTAGCAATTTTTGCATGTATCTTGCTATCTCCAGGATAAAGCAGGAGCAGTGGGAGAAATTGAGTGACCCATGGAGAGCTCTAGGCTATTACTGCTTAACCCTAGTCACACATTGAAATCACCTGGAGAGTTTTACAAACTACAGTATTGATGCCTGGGCCCGACACCCAGAGGTACTTAAACTGTTTGGCCTGGAATACAGCCTGGGTCTTTTAAATGCTCCCTTGGTCATTCTAATGGGCAGCCAAGACTGAAAACTGTTTTTTTTAAACTTTTTTTTTTGACCGCACCACACAGAATGCAGGATCTTAGTTCCCCAACCAGGGATCGAACCAGCAGCCCCTGCAGTAGAAGCACAGTCTTAACCACTGGACCCCTAGGGAAGTCCCTGAAAACTCTATTTTTGTTTAAACTTAGATTCAAACAATCTGAGCAAAATCCAGCATGGGGTTCTGTCTTCAGCAAATAGCTTGTAAAAATGCCAGCGTAAAGCCCATTCACAAAGGAATGCTCCAACTACTTGTGGTAAAAATTGTAGGATTTCCTTGTGTGGCTATTGAACTATGATCTTATCCATGAAAAACCCTGAAAAATCTATTAATGAGCTCTTATCCACTAACATAGTTCAAATCCAAGCCCCGTTAATGGATGTCAGCTACTAGTTCTTTGCTGAATGTTAACCTGTACCAGGAGACTGCAGCCACTGATAAAACATTTTGTGTTTTTGAATTGACAGTAGTCAAAATAACTTGTCATTGATTTCACAGACTAGTCAAAATACTAATTATCAAGTTTCTCCTTCATCACCAGACAAATATTTCACTGATGCACTCATAAATTACAATTGCTGTTTCTAATAGGCTCAGGGACCTATGTCTGTAGAATGATCTGCTGCTGTAGGTGAGAGCATCACTTGTCTTCCACACCCTCTCACCTAGAGCTCTTGCTCAAACACCAACCCAGGCTCAAACTGCTAGCACTGTGAGAGTTCTTTACTAACTTTCTTAAACCCAGCTGTTCCCAAGAAATCTCTTTTCTCACACTGCCCATAACATAGCCATTGCCATATAAATAGTAGTGGGTGCTTATAAGGAAGCAGACACACACACACACACACACACACACACACACACACACACACACCATGGATGAACTGGCAGCACCCATGCTCACTCTTGGGAAAGCAACATCTAGAATCAGTCATAATAAAACTGGGTTAACAGCATTTTCTTCATCCGCCAAGCTGAGCACTTTATGGTGATCAAGACAGTTTTCTCAGTAGAAAGGCTCCTTGATATCTGGCAGTGTGTGACATCCAACAGGAGTAAACGCTTTCCATCTACCTAAGAGGTAGGTTCAGTGAACAGGGATCTGTAAATTTAACGGACGAAAGACTGATTACTTCTCTACAATCACTCTCTTGAAGCCCAGACCCTCTTTTCTTTAAGAAGGGTGTATAACCTCATCTAACCACTTCTTTGAGTTTCACTTTTTTCCTGTGAACTCTCATGCGTGTAAAAATATTAATGCAGTTATCTTCCTGTCTATCAGTCTTTGTCAGTTAAATTTACAGACCCCCGTTCACTGAACATAAGAGGATAGACGGAAAGACTTTACTCCCCAACAGTATTATTACCCCTCTCTTAGATAACCAAGGAATATGAGGCTCAGAGAGATTAATTACCTTATTTTTGGTTAGCTGGCTAGTACAAAGTACTGCCTGGTGGTGAACCTAGCTCTCATGTTCCCCTAAGCCATGGTACCTGGAATGTTATGAAGAAGCCTGCATCAGGTACTGCTCTGCTTTTTGAGGATGAGAGATCCTGATTTTGAAGAGCAATAGTATGGAAAACCTACCCCCATGGAGCAGAAATGTCAGGAAATTTCCCGTATGTCACAGGAGAGGCTAGACAGTATAACTAGGAAATACACGGTTTCATGGTGGCTCAGTGGTAAAGAATCTGCCTGCAGTGCAGGAGATGCAGGAGACCCAAGTTCAATCCCTGGGTCAGGAAGATCCTCTGGAAAAGAAAATGGCAACCCACTCCAATATTCTTGCCTGGAGAATCCCATGGACAGAGAAGCCTAGTAGGTTATAGTCCATGGGGTCACAAAGAGTCAGACACTACTTAGTGACTAAACAAAGCAAAGCACACTAGGAAATATATGGGGGAATTAGTGGAAGATTAGTTTGTGGAGACTCATAAACAAATGAGACTCTTGGTGCCAGCTCTCCATCTCCAGCGATAAGGGTCACTCCCCTCATTCTAGAGCAGGAAAGGGGAAATGTGTGCCCTGTTCTTAGGCAGACAAGAACCCTCCCCATATCTGTTGTTTCTTAATTGCCTTCAGATCAAAATTATCTTTGTCAAAGGGCATCTTTGAGGATGGCATATCCTGATCCCCTTCAATGACTGCATGAGACTTGAGTAAATTTTGTACAGCAAACAGCCCCAATGCCAGGTGTACTGTAGTCAATAAATCAGTTGTTCAGTTTATACTCTTGTATTTTAGAGAATTTGTTCACTTCCACTTTGGTTGTTAGTTGCTCACCGAGGACTCTAAGTTTTATTTTCTGTAGCACACTCTGGAACATTCTGTAAATGATCACCAGTATCATTGTAAGTGAAGGAAAATAGTGCTGCATGTATGTGCAATGAGGAATTATGATTCAAAATTTTATTTCTGTGAAATAGAACATAAAAATTGGCAAACAGCAAGAAAAGAGACCTGAAATCTTTTTGGCTGCATTATCCAGTTTCCATTGGAAAAACAGATCCTAAAACTCAATAAGAAAATTGTTTTAACTGGGACGACACTCCAAGTTTACTCGTAGTATGTACTGTACTAAAACAAATTAAATGGGCAGGCACAAATTGTAGTTGTCCTAATCAAAGATAAACATAATTATAGAGGACCGCGCTACTGAATGTTTATATAACATAAATCATTAGTCACTCAGATGATTTTCTGCAAATATAATACATTTAGAGTACAGCAATGAGATTTGAATTACCAACTCACTATTAATAGAAATGACTCCGTTTATTCAGCATTTAACTTCTATGGAGTACCAAATTCTGGGCTAACTGCTTAAATACAAAGTTGAATAAGCACAGTGCCTGCTCCCCCCAACCTCCTACCCTCAGGTCCCTCCCCCCATGGAGCTGTGAACATGAATACCTTGATTCACACTGAGTACAGTGGATGCTCTTAGAAAGATTGATGATTGTGGAGTCACAGACCCCAACTGCTGCCTATGAAAGGGATAAGAAATCTCTTTGGGATACCCAGGACAAGCTAGGAGTCTTAGGGGAAGTCTCGATTATTTACTTCTTTTCATTCAGCCTGATGAAAGCACAAGTCTCCTTATTCATTTGTTTCTTTTACTATTCATAATATAGTTGCGAAAATGTACAGGTTGTGAACCTGAGTTTTTCAGAAAGAGGGAATTAATCTGTTTGGATCAACTCTAGAGAGCTTCCTCCTTAGTTCATAAAGGTTCAGGTCACCCAGAACCCCAAGTGAAATGATCTGAACTAAGTAAGGCTGACATATGTCAACTTAAGATTGGACCTTGGATAGCGGAGTTTAGCTTGAGCTAGTGGTTCTTGCCTGAGGAAAGTGTTCATTTTGCCTCCAAGGAAATAGAGTGAATTGGGGCTGGATTTATGAATATGAGTTCTGCAGGGATCTAGGAAGAGTCTGGAATAAGTCATTAATTTGTCTTTCCATTGTTGCGTTAGCACATATTCATAGGGTTTATATGACAAATATTAATTTTTAAAGCACCACAATGTATTTATTGTACTATATTTATTATTGAAGTACAGTTGATTTACAGTGTTGCATTAATTACTGCTATACAGTAAAGTGATTCAATTATACATATATATATAAATAGGTTCTTTTTATATTATTTTTCATTATGGTTTCTCATAGGATATTATACACAGTTCTTTGTGCTGTCTAGTAAGACTGTGTTGTTTATCCATTCTGTATATATAAAAGCTTCCATCTGCTATCCCCAGCCTCCCACTCCATCCCTCCCCCTAGGCAATCACCAATTTTCTGTGTCCATGATTCTATTTCTGTTTCATAGGTAGCTTCATTTGTGTCATATTTTAGATTCCACATGTAAGTGATATCATGTAGTATTTGTGTTTTTCTGATTTACTTCACTTAGTATGATCATGTCTAATTGCATCCATGTTGCATCATTTAGATATTCTTTTAGCTTCAAGTAGCAGCACCCTCCAGGGCTTCCCAGGTAGCTCAGTCTGTAAAGAACCTGCCTACAATGCAGGAGATGCGGGTTCTATCCCTGGGTTGGGAAGATCGCCTGGAGGAGGGCACGGCAACCCACTCTAATGTTCTTGCCTGGAGAATCCCATGGACAGCGGAGCCTGGTGGGTTATATAGTCCACAGGTCGCAAAGAGTTGGACACGACTGCAGTGACTGAGCCCGCACAAGCACAGGCAGCACCCTGCACTAGAGAGACTTACGCAGAGAGTTTTCATGTAATGCTACTGGAATGTGTTTCAACAAATCGACAAGGCCAGTGCCGAAATCGCCTTGATTCTCTCTGTCCTTTCCTCATAATCACTGAATAGCTGATGCAATTCCTGACATCTTTTTCATGTTTCTTTAGGAAGAAGGATGAAGAAGAAAGGGCAGCATCTGTATCAGAAAAATCAAAGCTCCCAGGGAGCCTACAACAGGCTTCATCTGGCAACTTATTGAGTTAGAAAGGGAAAGGGATTTGGGAAGGGATGAGTCCGTCGACCACCAGTGTCTGCTGTACACCCCTCTCATCACTGTAGTGGGTGATATTGAAATAAGTGTATAAGTGGGCTCACATATCTACTAATTAAAGCAAATTGATTCATATCAGCAGTGATACCTGACTTCTGAGGAAGGCTTCTATTCTCATGATTGGAGAGTGAAATATCTACCATTTCTATTAGATATTTAGATATGTATTCTCCACTTTCTTGACTGAGTAGCTGGGCCATTTCCATCTAACAGATCTAAACATCAATATAATTATCCCTGTAGAACTTTTCCTATGTAGGATGCCAGTGGCAGAGATGCAAGTCCTGAAGTGTGCTGCTCGCATTCGTGGGCTGCTTCCACTCCTGATAGTGATAATAGCATCTCTGTGTACTGAGCGCTTCCCCACTGCCAAGCACTGTGCTCAGGAGTGAGTTTATCAGGGATGGCCTAGAATTCTCTTGCTTTTTCTGTAATCCAACGGATGTTGGCAATTTGATCTCTGGTTCCTCTGCCTTTTCTAAATCCAACTTGAATGTCTGGAAGTTCTCAGTTCACGTACTGTTGAAGCCTAGCTTGGAGAATTTTGAGCATTACTTTCCTAGCGTGTGAAATGAGTGCACTTGTTAAGTAGTTTGAACATCCTTTGGCATTGCCTTTCTTCCTCAGATTAGCATGGTGCTATTTAATGTGGTAACAACCATGTACAGAGTGCTTGCTTGGTGCCAGGCACTGAGTAAGTGCTGGTTTAGAGAAGCCCATTCCATCCTCACAACAGCTGTCTGTGACTACTAGTGCTGGTGAGTACTAGTCCTGTCAGGAGAACTGGCTTTGAAAGTAAAGCTGCTTGTTCAGATTAAACCCAGAATGTCTAATCCCACCCCCCCCATACTCTTCACCATGATGCAGTAGTGGCTCATAGAGTAGCACATGGGGATGTTTAATTCTGCTGTATGAGACATGTCTTGTCAACTCCCCAGCCCAAGCCATCCTTTGAAGAGCTCCTCCCATTTCTCTTTATTCTTTGTGCTTCAGGAAAGTGGATCAGTGGACAGCATCACTTAGATGTTGCTTACCTATGATCTAGGAGTTGAGAAAGGATTTGACTGTTCTGAAGAGCAAATAGGTTAGCTAGCAGGATTCACTTTATTGCATTAATTTGGAGATCAGGGAAAGGCATTGGGATCGATGCTAGGAATGACAGGACACTTTGCAGGCCCCTCAGGAACTCACTGGTGGCTCAGACGGTTAACAGTCTGCCTGCCATGCAGGAGACCCAGGTTCAATCCCTGGGTTGGGAAGATATTCTGGAGAAGGAAATGGCAACCCACTCCAGTATTCTTGCCTGGAGAATCCCATGGACAGAAGAGCCTGGCAAGCCCAGTCCATGGGGTCTCAAAGTGTCAGACACAACTGAATGACTAACACTTCACTTCAAGAACTCACAGTCTGGAGGGTACACTTGGGGAATAGACACAGGCAAATGAACAAAATAAACCAGATCTTTCCTGGAAGCTGTTGGAGTACAGAGAAGGATGCCACGCAGCTCTGCTTGGAGGAATTTAGGAGGGCTTTCCCGAGGAGGTGGCATGGACCTCTTGCCACCTAACAGCAGACGAGGGGAGAGAGGACTCCTGGAAAAGGAATAATATATTCAAGAGCCTTGAGGAATGACAGAACATGGAGAGTTTGCAGAGTCCGCGGGGCAGGACCTGGCCTGTAGCAACCTCTCAGCCAGTATCGGTCACTTAGTAGGTGATTAGGACTAGGGGGAGACAGGAGGCCAGCCCAGAAAGATAAATTGTGATGTTCACTGCATTTAGGATTTTGACTAACTGAATACAAGCTCTTGCTGAGAGGGTACACATCTGCCAAATGTGAGTAATCCAGAGTGGAGGGTGGATTTGTGTGTGACTAGCACAGAGGTTCTGGAGAAGGAAATGGCAACCCACTCCAGTGTTCTTGCCTGGAAAATCCCAGGGATGGGGGAGCCTGGTGGGCTGCTGTCTATGGGGTCGCACAGAGTCGGACACGACTGAAGCAACTTAGCAGCAGCAGCAGCAGCACAGAGGTTCATGGGATTCACGGTGAGGGACATGGAGGCCTGGCATTAAGCAATCCATGGGTTTGCAGAGTCAGACACGACTTGATGACTGAGCAAAAACAAGCACAGAGGTGTGAGTGATGGAGAGCACCAAGAGCAAAGAAGCTGTCTGTACATCCCATCGGGACCATGGGCTTCTGGGAGGGATTCCCTTGAGATGCTGTCACAAAATTTTAATTTCACTGAAGCTAATATCTTATACTCAAAAGTGTATTTGGTGGTTCACATTGGCAATACCTGGAAGCTTGTTAAGGATGTAGAATCTTGGGCTTCCCCGGTGGCTCAGTGTTAAAGAATCTGCCTGCTAACGCAGGAGACACAGGTTTGATCCCTGATCCAGGAAGATCCCATATACTGCTGAGCACCTAAGACCATTTACCACCACTGTTGAGCCTGTGCTCTAGAGCTGGGGATCAGCAACAAGAAGCCACCACAGTGAGAAGCCTGCTGGCCACAACTAAAGAAGAGCCCGCACAGCAGCAAAGACCTAGAGCAGCCATAAATAAATAATTTTTTTAATTAGAAAAAAAAAAGATGTAGAATCCCAAGCCCCACCTAAGATCTGCTTACTCAATCTGCACTTCTGGTAAAATCCTCAAGTAACCCACATGTTGTTTGACATTTGAGAAGCACTGCTCTAGTAAATGAGCAAGAGAGAAAATTTTTTATCAAGGAATCTGTTTTAAATTCCATCCAAGAATGAGCCCAATAGAAGGCTTTTACTTGAGGGGAGACAGCAACTAAGAGTAGCTATCTGCCTGTTGCCCACATAAATGTAAAGGAGCCTGAAACGCCAGGATCGGATGCCATGTGCTCCTGCTCAGTGATCTGGAGAAGGTGTGTATAAGAGGTTGCAATTAAGCCACTGAACCCGGAAGACACAGCTTCTCCCAGGAGTGACTGAGTCATCCTTTGAGATGGACGCACACATCCCCAACAGCCTCAGAAGTTGCTGGAAAGCCCACAAAAATGGGGCCAAGAGAGGCACTCCAGCAGATAGCTCCCAGATAATAAGGATGATGGTAGAGATCATCCTCACTACCTCTTTCTTCCTCCTTAGCGAACAGTCCCTTTTATGGGAGTGAGCCAGTTAAATGCTTCAAGACTTTATGATTCTGAAGTTATTGGAGAAACGTTTCATACAAGGCTAATAATGACAATGCAGAACTTTACATAAGCAAAATTAGATTATTTCATTCAGATTGGCGAATCCCTTGCTAAAAGCATTGTTTTCTTTATGCCTGAGTGCCCAAAGAGTTTGTAATCTTCAGAAAGCATTTACAACCTGAAGAAAGTGAGCTCTTCAATGCAAAAAACTTCTGAGTACTCCTTCTCTTGTCAATACAAGCCCGTTTGGAGAGGGGTAGAAAATTCACAGTGTGGAGGGAGAGTTGCCCTTGACGCTGCAGAGAGATGCAAAAGAGGTCTGTGGCAGGAAAAGGGACAAGATTGTGAAAGCAAAGTGGACAGTCACTTAAGGTGATACAAAATTTCAATGGGGCATCACAGTGAAACTTCTAAAAGGAATGATTCATACTCTGAAAGAGAGTCTGGTTTAAAAAAAAATCTGACTCAATAGTGACTTACTTCAATAGAAGTCTATCTTCATCTCAAAGGACTTATAAGAATCCAATTGTCTTCATGTGACAGGGTCACCTCCGAGTGTACTAGCGGGTGAGGAAGCAGCTGCTGTGAGAATAATCAGACTATGTAACACCCCGTGGGGTGCGGGATAAGGGTGAGTTTGAGCCAAGCCAGTGAGGGAAGATATTTGATAAGTGGGGAGAAGGCTGCCCTTTAATGGTCTATAAGGAGAAGCATCGTCCCTGGTGATGTTTCTTCCCTGAGCTAGAAATCTGAGCCTCCTCAAGCTCTGAAACTGGTATAAATTTAAACAAAGCCTTGATTGCCTGGGCTCCTTACGGCTATTATTCTGAAATAAAGATTTTAAGCCATAAGCTATCTGGCTGGATGGCACTGTGAGCTCTGGGAACCCAAGGGTTAAGTATCTCTGGGAAAATTTGTCTGTGTCAACCTTGAGCGCCAGGGCCTTGGCCCCTGCTTCCAGGTGCCTCTGTACCTGTCCACTGATCAGATGCTCACATGCCCTCAGCAGTGTAGTTTGTGAAAGGAAGGGAAACGGGGCGCTTTCCTTTGCTTTTTATTCAGACTGGGCTGAGCTGGACATAAGAAATTCAGCATCGTGATTCTTTCATGTGCTGTGCTGTGCTTAATCTCTTGGTAGTGTCCAACTCTTTGCAACCCCATGGGCTGTAGCCCACCAGGCTCTTCTGTCCATGGGGATTCTCCAGGCAAGAATACTGGAGTGGGTTGCCATGCCCTCCTCCAGGGGATTCTTCCATAAAGGTGTACAAAAGAAATAAAGATGATTTCAGCCAGGTCTTCTTCCTTCCTTAAGAAGATACATTTCTGGTTCCACTCTCTATGCCTCTGGCATATAGCACCACCTTGATTTTGCCTAAGAAGCACATCAGGGCATATGCTCTAGAATCACTCTGCCCTCATTAGCAGTGATACCTTGGGGAAGGTATTAATAGTACCATCTCAGCCTCAGTTTCCTGATCTAGGAATGGTGATTATACGTTGTGAGGATTAAATGACATCACCTAGGTGAGGTGTCTAGCATTTCTCTGACCCAAAACAGATGTTCAATAAATGTCAGCTACCTTATCTATCTATAGGATTTCCCTGGTGGCTCAGACAGTAAAGCGTCTGCCTACAATGTGGGAGACCCGGGTTTGATCCCTGGGTCAGGAAGATCCTCTGGAGAAGGAAATGGCAACCCACTCCAGTATTTTTGCCTGGAAAATCCCATGGATGGAGGAGCCTGGTAGGCTACAGTCCATGGGGTTGCGAAGAGTTGGACACGGCTGAGCAACTTACACAAACAAGGAGGACAGTGGGAACTTTATGGAAATAGCACCCTGTTTTCTGGGGACTGAGGAGTAGGTGGGAGGTAGGATCTTGAAGGTAATAAGCAAGGGCCATTTGGCTGATGAAGAAAGTTTTGGGAGGCATCAGAAAGAGAAGTTAGACATTCAATTCAATTCAGTCACTCAGTCATGTCCAACTCTTTGTGACCCCATGAATCACAGCATGCCGGGCCTCCCTGTCCATCACCAACTCCCAGAGTTTACTCAAACCCATGTCCATTGGGTCAGTGATGCCATCCAGCCATCTCATCCTCTGCCATCTCCTTCTCCTCCTGTCCCCAATCCGTCCCAGCATCAGGGTCTTTCCCAATGAGTCAACTCTTTGCATGAGATGGCCAAAGTATTGGAGTTTCAGCTTCAACATCAGTCCTCCCAATGAACACCCAGGACTGATCTCCTTTAGGATGGACTGGTTGGATCTCCCTGCAGTCCAAGGGACTCTCAAGAGTCTTCTCCAACACCACAGTTCAAAAGCATCAATTCTGCACTCAGCTTTCTTCACAGTCCAACTCTCACATCCATACATGACCACTGGAAAAACCATAGCCTTGACCAGACAGACCTTTGTTGGCAAAGTAATGTCTCTACTTTTTAATATGCTGTCTAGGTTGGTCTTAACTTTCCTTCCAAGGAGTAAGTGTCTTTTAATTTCATGGCTGCAGTCACCATCTGCAGTGATTTTGGAGCCCAAAAAATTAAAGTCTGACATTAGTAGAAAGCAAATAAGACTGATTTTACTCAATAACTACCATAGTAGGGAAGAGAGTCCAGTGTAAGCTGAGCTCCATTTTGATCCGTGCAGAGGTGACTAGGTCTTTTAAAAGTAGAAGGAGGGACTAGGCAAGGGCAATGATTAGGGCTCAAGCTGGAAAAGTGGAAAATTACTAAACACAGGTTAAAGGGGCTGCTCTGTGTAACTAGGGCATCTGGATTTGCTGACTGATGCTTATCAGAGGCAGGGTTTCTGGTGTTGGCTGGGATGCAGTAAATTTTTTGGCAGCCTTGAGCTTTCTCAGACATGAACTTAAGAGTGGATGGAGATGAGGCCTTGAGTTGTGAGAAACTAGAGTTGGTTTAAGTCTCTTGGTGGAGCAGGGGAGTATGAGGTCCTTCGCTCTGAGTCTGCTGTCTTTATAGGCAAAGATTGAAGCCTCATCTAGAAGAAGGCTCAGAGGAGCCTGAGTTTGGCCAAGGGCAGAGTCTTTCAAAGGAGGCAGGGTCTTGGAAACATAAAGATATTTTTAAGCTGAGTGGAAAGATCCAAGAGAGAAGCAAGACTGAACTAGAAATTGAGGATTGACTAAAAACCACAAGTAATCAAATCCCCAGAATGGGACTGAGGCACAGAGGAACCCTAAGTCCCTTACCAGTGGCATTCAAACAAGGGATCAGCAAATTTTCTCTGTAAAAGGCCAGATAGTAAATATTTTAGGTTCTGCAGGCCATATATGGGCTCTGACAAGCATTTTTCCCTTCTTAAACCTTTGAAAATGCACAAGTCATTCTGGTTGTATGAAAACAGGTTGCAAGCCAGATTTAACCAGCTGTCACTTGCTGACCCCTTTACTGAGCTCTGGCTTAACCCCATATGTGTATGGAGGTCACTCTTTTCACCCCTCAAATTTACACAGAACACTTTGACATTCCCCCGTCTGTGGGGACTTTCTCAGAGCATTTACCTGCAAAATTTCATCCCCTCCTCCCCACCAAGGAAAGGAAATTACAACCTCATCTACTGGATGCAGAACTAATTTGTTGCTTGGCATCTCTCCAAATCCTCAGGCCCAATTCATTCTCTTCAGCTGCACACTAGCAGCCTCCACTCAGAGCCAGGTGATACTGCCTCCCTGGAGACGGCCGTTTTTTGCCCACTACTTAAGCTTAATTGGGAGCAACTTCCTGCATGACAATGCTCACCTTAAAAATATCTTCAGATGGTACCTAAGGTCTGCCCATTCACTGTGTGCCAAGAAATTTCTGACTTGCTTCCAAAGAGAAACCACAAGTAGGCAATTCCCCTCGGATTGCAACTCCACATGCGATTTAATTAGTAGGTTTCTTAGTTGCATTACCTAAGAACAGGAATAGGAAAGTAGATGTGACAGTCCTCCACAGCATCATGCTGGTCCTTCTGCCCCATGTCATTGGCAGAAAATGCAAGAACTGACCCAAAGGATTTGCTCCTTTCGGCTAGTGATAATAACGTCTGAGCATTTTTGTTTGTTTTAGGTATTCAGACATGTTTCTAGGATTAGAGGATTTATGTGGGCTGCCATGAAAAAATAATTTCCTGAATCTTGTAACCTCTGAAATGCACCTCTGAGGAAAGCAGCAGGTTATATTGGGAACATTTGAATTTGGGAATCAGACTTGGATCTGAATTCCAGACTCAATTATCTGTGTGACCTTGAGCAAGTGACCTAACTTTTCTGACCCTAGACTCCCTACCTGTGACATGAGGATGATTGTGCATACCTTGCAGGATTATCATGAGAATTAGACATAATATCTGTAACCTTTGAGTGAGGCATCCGGCACCCAGAAGGCACTCTGTATATGGTTGTAATAATATTTGTAAGGTCAAAGAGTCTCATTTCAGAACATGCCAAAAGAAACTAAGTGCCATCTATGTGCAACAGTCTGGATATTCACCTGCCTGGAGATGAGTCACTAAGCAATGTGATTTTTCTTCAAGGTCTGTTTTAGTTCTAGTTCTATAAACTCCAGGTTTCTAACCACATGCTTCTTTACCCCACCAGCCCTTTCTTATAGGGCAGCTATACTCCATATACCGGCTAAGTGAACCTTACACACACTCATACAGACACACACACATTCACTCTCTTACACTAAATACAAATTGTTCTCTCCTATTTGCGAGCATTCACACCTGACACATTCCCTACCTCAGGGGCTTCTTACGCCTCTTTCCATCTTTGCTTCCTTTTCTGTCTCCAACTGGCTCAGGAAGCCATCCGTGAGTGAGGACAACCCTTGTCCCAGCTCTCCCGTATGTATGTACGGTGCTGTGTAGCTGGCTTTGGCAAAGGGCAGTTGCTATGTTTTCTCTTGCTATTTTTCCAGTTGGATGTCTTTTATCTTTTCACTCCATATGTCTGTTCCATCTCTTAAGGTTATCTTGGCCCAGGATTCTACATCCAATTTCTTCTCTCAGTGCATGGTGGCATCCTGTGAATGCATTTGACTGATAATTGAAACTGGAGAAAGATGACTCTATAGCAGATATCTGGGTGTGCATCGTGAATAGGTGCAGTTGACAATGTTATTATGTTCCAGGAATGATAACTTGGCAATCACACAGCAAATAAATATTTTGGCAAGAAATAGTGTTTGGTATGTACTTTGGGGTGACAGCCCTTGAGGGCAAAATTGGGGATACCTACAGGGCCACAGGCAAAATGAAATATTGAATGGGTTTTATCATAAAACACAACTCTTCTGTGGACTAAGACCAAAAATAGGCATTCCTTGTTTTGAATTGTTTGTGGCAGGGGATTTTGTTACAAGAAATCAGCAAAATGCAAATAGAGATGGTACTAACAGGATACCTGGGCACAGGGCATCTTTTCCTGCAGTGGGATTTAACCTGTGTTCCATTATCTTTCTCCTGCCCCTTCTTATCTTCCTTTGAAAGACAGCCAGCCATTCACTGTTAGTTTCCTTGGTTACCAATGACTTTCAGTTTTTCATTTGTGGGTTTCTGATATGAAACAAAATATGTCTGCTTTTGTGCTGCATTGACAAAGGTTAGAACTAATGATGTGCTTTTGTCTCCAGAGAAGCACCACATTTTGTTTCTTCAATAAAATGAGTACAGTAACAAAAAAACAGAAAATGACTGGTAGGGTTTTCTTTACTGGGGAGGTTTTATTCCTCTTGTCACAGATTTTAGAATTGAGACATTTTATTTAAAACTCTGTATAATCACTCTAGCTGTACAAAATAGTAATTTAAGCTTCTCCACCTAAGTAAAGTAAACAAGATGTCTGCTGCTTTTTTTTTTTTTTTAATTCCTTCCAACATCCCTGAATTGGCTAATTGTGTCTTACATGATTCCAAGGGAAAGTAGATGAGATTGGAGCTATGGTATGCAAGGGAAAAGCCTGTTCCATTGAGGCTTTCTTTGTTTTTGCATGGTCACCACGTACTGTTCTACACAAGTTCAAATGAGCTTAATTTAGATGAATCCATTAGTCTGGTGAGGCCTGCTGTAGGCCATAGAGGAGGGCAACATGAGCTGGAGTGGGTCTTGCTAGGAAATAAGTGTCTATGAACTAATCTGGGGGCTACTTTCAGCGATGTGAAACTGATGATCCCCTGCTCCCAGCCCCACTTCTTGATGCTGTCTAAAATCTAATGACCAGTCTCCTGGCATAGGCAGATATAAATCCCACATGAGGAGTTGACACACAGAGGCATTCTCCCCCTTCACGCTTCCTGAAGAGGGTGGCCCTTTAGACATCACTCAGCCTGAGATGGGCCTGCCCACAGGAAACCCATTTGCCTTGCACAAGATTCTTCTGCCCACCATCCTCACAGCATTCTCCTCCTACCTCTCAGACTTCTTCAGGACTCCCTGAGATGAGGAGGACCTATCTGGATGAATATCTGCCAACTGTAAGACTATTTGCAATCACATTTTATTTTCTTTCTAAGATATTACATGGATCTTCTCATTCTCCATCTGGACATCTTTTTTAAAAAGGTCATGGTTGTCTACCACTTCCCTTTGGCTGCTGCTGCTGCTAAGTTGCTTCAGTCATGTCCGACTGTGCAACCCCATAGACGGCAGCCACCAGGCTCCCCCGTCCCTGGGATTCTCCAGGTAAGAACACTGGAGTGGGTTGCCATTTCCTTCTCCCCAATGCATGAAAGTGCAAAGTGAAAGTGAAGTCGCTCAGTCGTGTCCGACTCTTAGCCACCCCGTGGACTGAAGCCTACCAGGCTCCTCCGGCCATGGGATTCTCCAGGCGAGAGTACTGGAGTGGGGTGCCAGGGCCTTCTCCACTTCCCTTTGGAGCCCATGTTAACTTATGCGTGGTTGTCCACATGTCCCCATGCCTCAGAACAATATGCCTGGCTAGAAACAGAGCCCTGGCCTCCCATTTACCCTTTCTTAAGGGTAAGAATAGGGGTTTGGCTGATTGTGATGACTCACTTTCTCTACATTCCCCTTTTTATTTTCTTTCAATCATGCATAATCTAGCAGAACATAATCTAATACATGCTGAGCAATCTTATGTGTATGTTAATTAATTTTATGGCTCCCTCTCCAAGTGGTTCTTAAGAATCAAAATATCCCATCATCAACATATTTTCCAACTCTGTATATTTTAAAACCGGTAGCTGTTGGCACAACCTCGCCTTTGAAGAATTCAGACTAGATGAAATGCCGCCAGAGGGAACCCTGCTTCCCGAAAGCATGCTCTGCAAAGCCTGCCTAGCAGTGCTTTCAACTTCTCTAAGTCATATGTAGCTAATGACTCTGGAAAGGTCAGGTTTAAGTTTGATTCTTCAAACAACAAAGCATGGTTTGAAATTCATTCTGAGGATTAAAAATAAAATCTAGGGTCTTTTTTTTTTTTTACATTTCCGTTGGATATACCAGTGAGTGGTCTTAATAGTTATTAGTTACTAAACATCTAGTATCTGCAGAGATTGAATCCTCACAGCAGCCCAGCAAGATAGACAATAATATTCTCACTTTACTGAAGAAATTGAGAATGCTATTGTTAATTACTTTGCCAAATGCATGAAGGTGCCTGAATGTGAGTATGGATTTGATTCCAAATCCCACACTCTTTCTGGTATAACTGACTCCCTTGGAGTGTTTCATTCTCACTCACCCTTCTGTCCGTTGTCTTCCTTCCTCTGGAGCTTCGTTTGAGCCCCTTACAGACTTCCCCTCCCCCAGCTCCCAGGTCACGGCTTTAAATTCTCGTTTTCCACCATACTGAGAATTTCCACAATCACAGTCAACTTGAACGGCTTTAATGATAGTAAATCCTGAGTCTTGACAGTTGAATAATATCCCATTTTATTTGGCTACTAACTTGCCAGTAGAAAGCAATTACAGTGATATGTGGGTCCATTTAATCAAGTATTTTTCCATAGATACTAGTACAATTATTTTCAATGCTACGCCTTTGGCAGAAAAAAAAATAGGGCCATAATATTAAATCACCAAGTGTTCATTGGAAGAAAATAATACATGATTTGAAGTAAAATTATGGAGAGCTTTCAAATTTCTTGCTTCCTTGCAGTTAGAATTGCTTGGTATTTAATGCTGACTTCGTAAAAAGAAAATATGCATATAGTACTTTATGCACCATTAAATATATCTGTGTGTATATATATATATATATATTATTGCAAATTCTCAGTTCTGACTTCTTTTAAATATCAAACTTCTTTTAAATATCTTGAGATAGACTGAGAAGAAAGATTTCAGGGAAATACATTCCCCAATCTATCTACACAGACATCTTTCTGATTTTTTTTTTTTTTTTCACTTCAGCCCAACTTTGAAAACATGCTTACTTAGTCCTTTAGCTACCCAGTGAGTCTGTGAAGTCAGGTTAGTTCTTTCAGAATTGCTCAGAATCGCTATAGATGGCATTAGTGGTTCTCCATCTTTAGCACCTGGAGTACTTACTGGAATGTCAACTCCTTGGGCTGCACCCCAGATTCAAACTCAGGATATCTGGGTTAGAGCCCAGATGTCTGCCTTTTTGACTAGTAACCCAAATAATTCTGACACAGGTGATCCCCAAACCCTACTTGGAGAAAAACTAGAAGAGATATCAGAGCTAGCATAACAAACATTACATTATCTTATTTGTTTCTCAATACATGCCTGTGAGGTGGAAATTTACCAGTGGAAAATCTGAGATTCAGTGAGGTCTCACTACCCGCACCATCCGGTTACCTGAACCCACCATGTACCTTTGCACACGACCTTCTAGTGACTGGAACCCCATTCATCCTTCAGCACCCGTGGCTCTATGTGGGCAGAGTGCATCATCCACTTCTTGCCCTTGGCTTGCTCTGATGGTTTGGTAGGTAGATGCCACATTTAACGTGTTTCATTCTTCACCTGTCTGTGCCCCTGTAGACTGTCAGCTCCTCCGTGGCAAGCTTCATCTCAGATACCCTGTGCCCCTCTCTGTGCCTAGAACATAGTGGGTACTTCCTACATAAAGCACTCGGGTTTCAGAACCAGGATCTGAACCACCATCTTCTGTCAGCCCTTCGGGGCTCTTTCCCTCTCACCAGGAAATTCCAGGCTGCACCAGCAGGGCAGGAACTTTCAGATGCCGGCTAGGAGTGCTGCATAACACACAGAATAGCCACACGCTTTTTATGGATGCTTCTGGTGGTGGTAGGGAATTCTTAGTAGGATTCGGGAAATGATTTGAGGCCCTATAACAGACCAAAGAGACTACCTTTCAGCACAAAAATTGAAACCATTAACGTGGGTACCTTAGTGAAATATTCTAAATAAGCAACTGAACAGAATGGTGCTGCTTCTCAAAACTTCAGACAGTGAAGTCAGGGAAGAAGCTGGGCTGCTGCCACAGAAAGCTGTCTTGCTTTGATCTGGATTAGCCAGGAACCCTATTTCTGAGCCAACTAACACTAATATTAGCAAGAAAGGGTTTAGTTAAAAGTGGTCCCCTGTTGTGCCCTGCTGGCCCACTGCCCCCCAGAGAAGGTCCTCATTGTCACTTTCTTCCTAATCATCATGAAATGTTTCAGATTGTTTCCTGGCCCTCAGGTTTCCCACAGTAACCCTTTTTGTTTAATTGAACCCAATGTAACAACAAGCGATCTGTTTACCATCTGCTTCGTCAGCACAACCAGCCCAACTCTGTCCATCTCCAACCTCAGGCTGAGATCTCTTTCCAGTTGATTGTGGCTTGGAGTTAGAAAAAAAAGGGGGCGGTTTTTCTTCCCTCAGTCAGTGTGAGGAAGAGTGTTAGTCATACCATGCTGCCTGTTTTTACTATGCCAAGTTGTCTATTTCTATCAACTAGATGCAAATTTAGCAGAAGGTACATGATTTCGGTGTCAGAATGGGTTAGAAAGTTGCTGTATAAACAACCCCATGTGAACTTCCTAGTCACCTTCTGTTGTATGTACAGGTGTTAAGGAAATAGATTGCTCTCTAGTCAGTGTCAATTAAATCATTGTTGAAGACTTTCATCTTTGCTTTCAAGGTTATATTAATAGTCACATTTGCATAGCTCCTTTTGTTTTCAAAAACCTCCACATTTGGCCTCACAGCAGCCCTTTGGGCATCAATATTCATCTCTTCTTTCTTAACACATAAAAGTCAAATGGTTTTCCCAAGGTCATATACTCTATTGTACACCATTTGTCCGGTCCCCTTTTCATTACTCTCAAACACATTCCCTAAAACTAGATGCCATACATCTCCATATTATACCTACAGAGGTAAACTTGGATGGGGTTAAATCTTAAAAGTGGTGCTGTGCTGACTGGCAGTGTGGTCATGGAGACACCATACTTCTTTTAGTAGTACAACTACTTTCTTAAGGAAATAGATGCTTCCATATTGAGATCACGTAAACACTGATATCAACCAGGCTTAAGAATGGTGCAGTAATGGTCCCTGAAGTTGCTGGACCCAGAGCACAGTAAACCTAATTAAGACAATGTCAAAGGAAATTCAAGTTCCCGTGAGGTGGTGATAGCAGCTGTATATAAAGATGTAAACTACGGAGAAATCTCCTTAGCCTCCAGAAGCAGTGTTCTGCTGACTGAGGGGGAGGTGGTTGCCCTAACCACTCTACCCAAGTACACTTTTCCCTGGAGTCTTTTTCCCAAATAGTTAACAATATACATGAAGATATTAGTAACTAATTGAGTTAACTCATATTAAACCAAAGCAAGCCATCTGAACTGCTGTCTTCTGTGTTCTTGTTATGCTTGGTCGCTTCAGTCATGTCCAACTCTTTTCCACCCCATGGACCACAGCCTACCAGGTCCTTCATCCGTGGGGATTCTCTAGAGGTCTTCTGTCCATGGGATTCTCCAGGCAAGAATACTGGAGTGGGTTTCCATGCCCTCCTTCAGGGGATCTTCCCGAATGACAGGCAAATTAATTCAGGAATCCAAAATGCCTGTATCCTGACTTTTTGTCTTGTCTACTTGATTGGGAAGAGAAAAAGATATTTGTATGCTATTTTGGGATTGGGACAGGGAGAAATAGATGACAAATCCAATATGTGTTTACCTTATAATATGTAGATACTAATAACTGTAATGGCAGGACATGGCTTGTGTTTATGGTCCAGTTCTGGTGATATATTTGAACTGAATCATCTTACAGATTATTATTTTGGTAGAAAGCAAAGAGGAACTAAAGAGCCTCTTGATGAGAGTTGTAGGAGGAGAGTGAAAATCTGGCTTAAAACTCAACAGTCAAAAAACTAAGATTATGGCATCTAGTCCTATCACTTCATGGCAAATAGAAGGGGGAAAAGTGGAAACAGTGACAGATTTTATTTTCTTGGGCTCCAAAATCACTGCAGATGGTGACTGCAGCCACGAAACAAAAAAAAAACCTTGCTCTTTGGAAGGAAATCCATGACAGTCCTAGACAGTGCATTAAAAAGCAGAGACATCACTTTGCCGACAAAGGTCCATATAGACAAAGCTATGGTTTTTCCAGTAGTCATGTAAAGATGTGAGAGTATATTTTGTCATATACTCTAACTAACTCTCCTTGGATTTCCCGTGACAGTAAGGCTGTTAACAAGGCATATGAATTTTTACAACTCTATGAAAGATATATGTTGTTGTATATGAGTTCTCCAACCAGATGGTATAGCCATGTTTCACTTGAAGTTAGCAGTCTGGATCTATACTCAGTTAAGGGTGAGTGAGCCTGTAAAGAAGGCTGAGCCCTGAGGAATTGATGCTTTTGAACTGTGGTGTTGGAGAAGACTCTTGCGAGTCCCTTGGACAGCAAGGAGATCAAACCAGTCAATCATAAAAGAAATTAACCCTGAATATTCATTGGAAAGATTGATGCTGAAGCTGAAGCTCCAATATTTGGCCACCTGATGAGAATAGCTGACTCATTGGAAAAGAATGTGATGCTGGAAAAGATTGAGGGCAGGAGGAAAAGGGGATGACAGAGGAAGAGATGGTTGGATGGCATCACTGACTCAATGGACAGGAGTTTGAACAAACTCCAGGAGATAGTGAAGGACAGGGAAGCCTGGCATGCGGCAGTCCATGTCGTCACAAAGAGTCAGACACAACCTAACAACAACAGTGTTAGCATTCGCTATTTACCTTCACCCCTCCAGATTTTTAAACTAGATTATTTCATCGAATCTTCCTAAAGACTCAATGATGTAAGTACTATTGTTAATTTCCATGTCTCAGATGAAGACAGTGAGCACAGCCACCTTTAGTAACTTGTCCAAGGTTACACAGCTAATAAACGGAGCTGTCTAGAATCAAATTCAGGGAGCTTGCCTCTGGAGCCTAGTCTCTTTAACTATGTGCCCCTTGAGGTATGATAAGTGATACCCAACTTCCAGAGTAATGAGGGTGATTTGTAGGCACTTTAATAAGTATTGGTTGGAGGGATGATACAAGTGAGTGGACAAACAAGCAAAGGAATATTCAACCAGCTTGCAAAGAAAGCAAAGAAGTTTCTTCTTTTAGGACTTGTAATTGTTGACAGAACCTATCTTCTCAAATATTGGATCAAAATAATTTAATAAAAGCAAAAACTCTGTATAATGACCATTAGATCATCAACTTTCAAAGTTTTAAATCAAAATATATGGTTTTCCTGAAACAATCTTTAGGCATTAAAAAAAACAACAACACTTTAAATTTATTTATTTATTTTTTGTCTGTGTTGGGTCATTGCTGCTTCACGGGCTTTCGCTAGTTGTGGTGAGCAGTGGCTACTCTCTAGTTGCAGTGTGCAAGCTTCTCATTGAGTGGCTTCTCTTATTGTGGAGCATGGGCTAAAGAGTGAGCGGGCTTGAGTAGTTGTGGCACATGGGCTCTGGAGCACAGGCTCAACTGTTATGGCAGACAGGCTTGGTTGCTCTGCAGAGGGATCCTCCCAGATCAGGGATCAAACCCATGTCTCCTGCACTGGCAGGCGGATTCTTTCCCACTGAGCCACCAGGGAAGTCCCTGTCTTTAGACATTTTTAATTGATTCTCACAGTTCTCTCAAATACATCATACTCTTCTGTGTTTAAAAGTATTTTCCTCTTCAACACAATTTAAGTCCCGATTTCTCAGGTAAACTTTCTTCACAAACCCAATCATGACTGGTATTTTTAAAAATACATATATTTAATTGAATGCCTATTCTTCCAGTGTTAACTTCAGAATATAAAAGAAAATAACCTTGATCACAAACTCAAGAACTTGAAGGTTCAATCTCTTGAGTTATATAATCAACCTTGTTTACAGTGCATTTGAATTTGAATCTGAAATGCTTTAGGGATTTTTAAAACAAGTTATTTTAACTATATCCTAGAGATCAACTCAAACACTGAGAGAAAAGAAACATCAGAAGTAACAGATATCCAACACATAGAATCTTCATTAATTTCTTGAGGAAAACCTCAACATTGATGGGCAGAAAATGTTAACATTCCAGTCCAAGAAAAACTGCACTTTTATCTGAAGAGGTTCAACTAAAGAAAACCATGCATCAGCTCTGGCTGGAGCTCCCTGTCTGCAGGAGGATCCAAGGCTTACTCACTCTTAACTGAGTATAGATCCAGACTGCTAACTTCAAATGAAACATGGCTATACCATCTGGTTGGAGAATTCATATACAACAACATGTATCTTTCATAGAGTTGTAAAAATTCATATGCCCTGCTAACAGACTTACTGTCATGGGAAAACCAAGGAGAGTTAGTTAGAGTATATGCCAAAATTTTCTAGGTTACCATATGGGAGATCAGTTTAGAAAACTACATATTTTATGCTTAAAAAAAGAACAACCAGAAAACTAAAAGAGCTGATTCCATGGTGTATTACCAAGATAAATTTGTATTTGCTATCATAGAATGCCACATTTCTAGAATTGGATCCATTGTATCCATTGTAGTTCAGTTCAGTTCAGTTAAGTCACTCAGTCATGTCCAACTCTTTGCGACCCCATGAATCGCAGCATGCTAGGCCTCCCTGTCCATTACCAACTCCTGGAGTCCACCCGAACCCATGTCCATTGAGTTGGTGATGCCATCCAACCATCTCATCCTCTGTCATCCCCTTCTCCTCCTGCCCTCAATCTTTCCCAGCATCAGGAACTTTTCCAATGAGTCAGCTCTTCGCATCAGGTGGCCAAAGTATTGGAGCTTCAGCTTCAGCATCAGTCCTTCCAGTGAACACCCAGGACTGATCTCCTTTAGGATGAACTGGTTGGATCTCCTTGCAGTCCAAGGGACTCTCAAGAGTCTTCCCCAACGCCACAGTTCAAAAGCATCAATTTTTCTACACTCAGCTTTCTTTATAGTCCAACTCTCACATCCATACATGACCACTGGAAAAACCACAGCCTTGGCTAGACGAACCTTTGTTGGCCAAATAATGTCTCTGCTTTTTAATATGCTGTCTAGGTTGGTCACAACTTTCCTTCCAAGGAATAAGCGTCTTTTAATTTCATGGCTGCAGTCACCATCTGCAGTGATTTTGCAGCCCCAAAAATAAAGTCAGCCACTGTTTCCACTGTTTCTCCATCTATTTGCCATGAAGTGATGGGACCAGATTCCATGATCTTAGTTTTCTGAATGTTGAGCTTGAAGTCAACTTTTTCACTCTCCTCTTTCACTTTCATCAAGAGGCTCTTTAGTTCTTCACTTTCTGCCATAAGGGTGGTGTCATCTGAGTATCTGAGGTTATTGATATTTCTCCCAGCAATCTTGATTCCAGCTTGTGCTTCTTCCAGCCCAGCGTTTCTCATGATGTACTCTGCATATAAGTTAAATAAGCAGGGTGACAATATACAGCCTTGACGTACTCCTTTTCCTATTTGGAACCAGTCTGTTGGTCTATGTCCAGTTCTAACTGTTGCTTCCCAACCTGTATACAGGTTTCTCAAGAGGCAGGTCAGGTGGTCTGATATTCCCATCTCTTTCAGAATTTTTCACAGTTTATTGTGATCCACACAGTCAAAGGCTTTGGCATAGTCAATAAAGCAGAAATAGATGTTTTTCTGGAACTCTTGCTTTTTCAATGATCCAATGGATGTTGGCAATTTGATCTCTGGTTCCTCTGCCTTTTCTAAAACCAGCTTGAACATCTGGAAGATCACGGTTCACGTATTGCTGAAGCCTGGCTTGGAGAATTTTAAGCATCATTTTACTAGTGTGTGAGATGCGTGCAATTGTGTGGTAGTTTGTAATATTCCATTAAATATAATACTGCATGCAATATTCCATTGTATATATGTATTACATCTTCTTTATCCATTCCTCTGTATTTAGGTTGCTTCTATGTCCTGGCTTAATGAATATTGGGGTGCGTGTATCTTTATGGATTATGGTTTTATCCAGGTATATGCCTAGGAGTGGGATTGCTGGGTCATATGATAGTTCTGTTTTGAGTTTTTTAAGGTCTTTGGAATTGGGTATTCAACTAGTCTGTCACTCAGACTTTAGTTATTCATTCACCTCATCTATAATACCAACACAATTTGAAACAGTCAAAAGTTTTTTACTGCGTGTGTTTTCAGCATTAGGGGACATGCTAGTGAGTAGAACTAACTGGGGATTATCTTATTTTCTAAGAGTGTGTTCGTTTGTTTAATTTCCTTTTTACTGTTGATTAGTAGTAGATAGAGAATAACTTTTAGAAAATTGATAGTGATGGAAATGATTCTTATCTGATGGCAGTCCAATTAATTTTATAGAGATAGAAATTAATTTATGTCCCCTATTCTGTCCCATAGAAAAGATAAAGGTCACATTTATTTTTAAAAAAAAATTTATTGGCGTATAACTGATTTATAATGTTGTATCACTTTCTGGTGTACAGCAAAGTGACTTAGTTATACATATATATATATCTCCACTCTTTCTTTTTTAGATTCTTTTCCCATATAGGCCATTACAGAGTACTGAATAGAATTCCCTCTGCTATACAGCATGTTCTTATTAGTTGCCTATTTTATATATACCAGTGTATATATGTCAGTCCCAACCTCCCAGTTTATCCCTCCCTCCCATCCCCTGATAGCTATGTTTGTTTTCTACATGCCTGACTCTACTTTTGTTTTGTAAATAAGTTCAATTTGTATCTTTTTTTTTTTAGATTCCACATATATCAATATCATATGATATTTGTCTTTCTGTGTCTGACTTACTTCACTCAGTATGACAATCTCTAGGTTCATCCATGTTGCTACAAATGACATTATTTCATTCTTTTTATGGCTGAGTAGTATTCCATTGTATATACGTACTACATTTTCTTTATCCATTCCTTTCTATTTACATTGCTTTCATGTCCTGGCTTAATGAATATTGGGGTGCATGTATATTTTTGGATTATGGTTTTATCCAGTTATATGCCTAGGAGTAGGATTGCTGGGTCATATGATAGTTCTGTTTTTAGTTTTTTAAGAAACTTATATACTATTCTCCATAGCGGTTGTATCAGTTTATATTCCCACCAGCAGTGTAGGAGAGTTCCCTTTTTTCTACACTCTCTCCAGCATTTGTTGGTTGTAGATTTTTTGATGATGGCTATTCTGACCAGTGTTAGGTGACACATCATTGTAGTTTTGATTTGCATTTCCCTAATAATTATCAATTTTTAGCATCTTTTCGTGTGCTTTTTTGGCCATCTGTATGTCTTCTTTGGACTTCCCTGGTGACTGGGTGGTAAAGACCCACCTGCCAAGGACCCGCCTTCCCTGGAGATGCAGGTTCAATCCTTGGGTTGAGAATATCCCCTGGAGAAGGAAATGGCAACCCACTCCAATATTCTTGCCTAAGAAATCCCATGGACAGAGAGACCTGGCAGGTTACAGTCTATGGGGTCACAAAGAGTCAGACATGACTTAACTACTGAACAACAATGTCTTCTTTGGAGAAATGTCTATTTAAATCTCCCACCCATTTTTTTATTGGATTATTTGTTTTGCTTGGTTTTATATTGAGCTGCATGAGCTATCTGTATATTTTGAAGATTAATCCCTTGTCGGTTGCTTCATTTGCAAATATTTTCTCCCACTCTGAGGATTGTGTTTTTGTTTTGTTTATGGCTTCCTTTGCTATGCAAAAAATTTTAAGTTTAATTAGATCTCAGTTGTTTAATTAGTTCTTTGTTTTTATTTTCATTACTCTAGGAGGTGAATCAAAAGCAATCTTGCTGCAATTTATATCAGCAAATGTACTGTCTATGTTTTCCTCTAAGGGTTTCATAGTGTCTGGCATTTCATTTAGGTCTTTAATCCATTTTGAGTTTATTTTTGTGTATGGTGTTATTTAGTGTTCTAATTTCATTCATTCCTTTACATGTAGCTGTCCAGTTTTCCCAGCACCACTTATTTAAGAGACTGTCTTTTCTCCTTTGTACATTCTTGCCTCCTTTGTCATAGATTAGGTGACCATAAGTGCATGGGTTTATCTCTGGACTTTCTAACCTGTTTCATTGATCTATGTGTCTGTTTTTGTGCTAATACCATACTGTTTTGATTACTATAGCTTTGTAGTATAGTCTAAAGCCAGGAAGTCTGATTCCTCCAGCTCCATTTCTCTTTCTCAAGACAGCTTTGGCTATTCAGGGTCTTTTGTGTTTCCATACAAATTGTAAAAATTTTTGCTCTAATTCTGTGAAAAATTTCTTTGTTAATTTGACAGTGATTTCATTGAATCTGTAGAATGCTTTGGGTAGTATAGTCATTTTCATAATATTGATACTTCTTATCAAGAACATGATGTATATCTCTCCATCTGTTTGTGTCATCATTGATTTCTTTCATCAATATCTTATAGTTTTCTGAGTACAGGTCTTTTGCCTCCTCAGATAAGTTTATTCCTAGGTATTTTATTCTTTTTGCTATGATGGTAAATGAAATTGTTTCCTTAATTTCTCTTTCTAATCTTTTATTGTTAGTGTATAGTAATACAAGAGTTTTCTATGTATTAATTTTATATCCTGCAACTTTACCAAATTCATTGATTCATTCTTGTAGTTTTCTGGTAGCATCTTTAGGATTTTCTATGGTTTAGTATCATATCATCTGCAAACAGTGACAGTTTTACTTCTTCTTTTCCAAAAGGTTACATTTTTCTTGTCCTAAAACATTAGCCAGTTTTGCACCAACTTTCATTTAAGTATTCTTTCAGCCATATAAAAACTTTGACCTTTCAGTTCTCTTTGAACATATGCTAAAATAATACAAAAAACCTTTTACTTAAAAACTATACAGTGCCTCAAATGCAAAAGTTTATTTCTCTGTCACTCCTTTAGACCCAAAATGGGTATTTCTAATCAAGCACTTTTCCTCATGATGATGCAAGTACACAGGCTCCTTTCATACTTTGTCTACAGTATTCCCTATGACAAGAAATGGCAACTTTTTTCTTTAAAGAGCTAGAGTAAATATTTTAGGCTTTGATGACTACATATCCCTTTGCCATTCCTTATTTCTCTAATTGTAGCACAGAAAGTAGCCATAATATGACTAAGCAAGGCTCTATTCCAGTAAAACTTTACTTACAAAAACAAGTGGCAGGCTAGATTTGCCCACCAGGATATATTTTGCTGATCCCTGTCCTTAGGTCTCAGAATCTTCTCAAAAAAATGCAGAGAATACACACACTCTTTACTGAGTCATCTTGCCTTGACAGTGTCATCATTGACACTTCCATTAGTGAGAATTAATCCAGGGCTCCACCTAGATGCAGGGGTGCTTGGGAAATGTAGTCCCTGGCTGAGAAGTTACTTCCTGACAACACTCTTACATCATGGAAGTGAAATATGGGTCCATGATAGACATTTAGCCATCACAGCCATATACATACACATAGCTACTATTCTGCTGGTCCTGTAAAAGGAATGTATGTTGAATTTCAGATTTCTTAAAAGCAACACAATTCATGGGATGAATTTTAGTACTTAATTATTAATTTACTAGTTATGAACTTCTTGCCCTAGACTGCTATTATAAAACTAACTTTCAAGAGAGGTTAATTCATTCTGTGTTGAAATAATAGGTCGTGTTTTTATGGAAACATTTTTTGTTATCTCCAAGTGTAGCATCTATTGGAAAGTAGTGGTTTGCATATCTATAATTAACCGGGGACTTTTTCTACATAGTTTTCCTCAGAACTCTCAGTAGGTGGGTCCATAAATGAAGACTGGACATTGAATTGTTTTCAAAGTTAAAGTGTTTTCTTCAGAAGATGAGGAAAATATGGTTCAGAGATTTAAAATTCAGATTTAAATTTAATCCATTTGATTTAAAAATAAAACCATATTGAGATTTTATTTGTAAAGAAAACAAAATCCAGGAAAGTCTAAACTGTAGTCTCCATGATCACTTTGACTTGTCTTTGTACAGAAACTCTGCTTTGCATAACTGCAAAGCAATTATATCAAGATAGAGTTGTGTCCAAGGCAGCAAGAGCTAAATTATAGACACCCTAATTCCCATTTATCCATTGTTTGTAACTTGAATGAAAGAAAATGTGATTATTTTTTTAGTGAAGCTTTACATAGGTTTTATCTCTGCTTAAAGGTGAGTTTTTTTCAGATGCATGAGGAAAGAATGATCTAGCTAATGGACTTGCAATTGAGGAAAGAACTGATCTGCTATTTTTTACTTTGTCCAGTGCCTAGACTGACAGGTATCTCTTCCTAATCTCTTTAACTGTCAGAGAAGACTGCCTGACTCAGACAGTGTGAGGAGGAGAGGTCTCCTCCTTTAATCACTTGTTTCTGCATGGAGTTCTCCTTCTGGGCATAAAAATCACAGACTCCAAATGCATTGCAGGTGTACCTTGCTTTATTTTTACAAATTCTGTTTAAAATATTCCATTATAGTTTCTAAATGATTTTAGGTGAAATGTTTTTAAAGGTGCAAATTTTCAATAAAAATATCTCCTCCTATAATTATCCTTTTTTTTTTGTGGGGAAAAATCCTTAGTTGGCTTACATGGCACCTGGTATATGTGAGTGCTTAAAGGTGTTTTATGGTGGCTATGCCACATCCTTGTAATCACAAATCACTTTCATGCTCCCTGCCTGTATTAAACATCATCACATGCCATAGGCCATTGCTGTCACTTTATAGATTTGACTTTTCAAGGCTCACAACCCAGTGGCTGCTTCCATCATCATGGGTGCTTATGCTTATAATTTAGATTAGTTGCCCCAGCAGGATCAATGTCTCCTGAGTGATGAACTTGCGGTCAGATTAGCCAATCTTCCTCCAAAGCCTTGTAATTGGACCAAATGTCAGCATTAATGAATGTTTAGTGTACAACATTGAACTTGTCAAAACAGCTAAAGGTAAATAGTGACTAAGGTTAACATATCATTATACTTGCCACTTACAACTTAGAGAAATAATTAAACAAATATAAGGAAAAATTACGGACTCTCCATTGTATTATTATATAATGATATCAAATTCTGGCTTCAGCACAAACTAGTTATGTAAATTTGAACAAATTTCTTAACCTCTTTGAGTCTGTTTCCTCATCTGTTAAAAACACTTTAAGAGTCACCATTTATTCAGAGCCCTGTAACTGCTAAGTATGGAAATAGCTGGCCTACATCCTTTATTTAGTTTATTCCTATTACTAACCCAGAAAATGTTATTATACGCATTTTACAATTTAGTTGAAGAATTGGTGTTTGATTTTTTTTCTCTACTAATATCAATGTTCCTCTTTCTTTTGAAAGAATTATGCTTTCTTTTCATTACTTTTATTATGATTGTAGTATTAAAGAGCAATTTATAAGAGCAAGTGGAAGAGTGTTGAAATTTTTTTGTAAAAAATTTCCCTTCTTTAATTCCCAAGTGTATATTTTGTTGTATTGCTGCTGCTGCTGTAATTTCTCGTGCAAATTTCCTACTTGAAGGGATGTTTTCAGGGCTGACATCCAGCCAGTAGGCAGAGGAAGGGCCTAAATGATGGGTCATGGGTTGATTTTTTATGGCTGCCTCCCTTATGACTCAATAAAACCATATTAATAAGATGGCAAATATTTTTAATATCATCACAGTGTAAATGGTCTGAGCTCACAGAGTTCCTCTCTCCTAGTTGCACTAACCATCTTGTTTTATAATCTACCTGCTAGATGTGGTTTTTCCCTCTTCTAGACTGAGGGCTTATTGGATCCAGAGTCCATATCCTAATTCAGCTTTGCATTGTTGATTCCAAGCACACCGATTGATACAGTGAATATGATCAATAAATGTTGGATGAGTAAGTGGCTAAAGAGTGACTGGCATGGAAACAAGGCTCAGAGAAATGAACAATCTCTTCAAGGTCAAATGCTAAGAAATGGCAGTACCAATGCTGACTCTCCTCCCAACTCCTCTCTTGATGAAAGAACCAGCATCATAAGATTGTGATGTGCCTAGGATATGCCTAGCACTTAGTGGGAACTCAAAGGATTTTCCCCTTCCTCTCCTATACCAAAGTACTGTTAACTATCTCGGTCCCAGACCTGTATTTTTGAATCACAGCTTAATCTAGTTTTGGCTTCTGTGGAGAAGCACACCTTTTCAGTTCATCCCGAATCCTCATGGAGTTTGTGCTGATTTCCTTCAGCTTTCTTCTTCTCCCAACATTTTGGTTGATCCCAGGAATGGCTTCCTATTGCTACCCTCTTCTTTAGAGTAACTGGGCCCTCAGGTCCCCGTGTCTTTTTTCTCTACAGTAAAGGAAAAAATGTGGTCATTTCACTGCATGACTGTCTCAGGACTTTTTATTCCTAATGTGAATGAAATAATGTTCCCCCCACTTTTACTTGACCTTAGATGTTTATTCTTTGCAGTGCTAGCTCACTTACTGATTAATTTACATTTATGTCTAATCTATTATGACTTTCAGCAGACCCCCTACAAGTTCACGGCCTGCCCTGTATGCTGTCTCTATAACTTTAAAGGCGGAGAATGACTTGAATTATGAACTAAATCAATCTTTATTTTTTTTTAAACACTGAGAAAAACATAAAAAGGGTCTATACATGGGTCAAAAGTAACCTAGCCAATCATAGTGTGAAGTTCTTGGGAAACACTCAATTAGCATTATCTTGTTGCTTTGTCTCAAGAAGTTCCAAAATAGAATATTAAGTATAAAATTATTTGCCTTTATCTGTTATGTGCTCTTCCCTGACATTTGTTGGAGAGTCACTGATTTTGTGTAATCTTATCATTAAGATTAAAACGACTGTTGCATGATCAGAGGGCTTTGTAATCAAAGGCAACACGCAGGGATCCTTCTGGCTGGTAGTTACTGCTCGTCTTTGCACCTTTGCTGCATGCACTGTGTGAAATGTTAGGTCAAATCAAGTCAGATGTGATGCTTTCTGATATTTTCCGAAAGCTGTGTGCATTTAATTGGAGGAAAAAACCTTTCTCTTTGGGGCAATAGGACATAAAGATATGGAACAATGAGATAACAGTCCAGAAAAGAGGAAACAATGAGAGAAAAAATTGCCTGCTACAGACTGTGAGTGCCATGTAAAGTTAGAGACATTGCTCATAGTAAGCTGTGGATATGATGGCTTGAAGCCAAACCAACCTTAATCAGTGGCAAAAGCTCAGTACTGGGTGAGAACAATAAAGACAGTTATTTGTTTTGAAGTTAGATTCTCAGACCTGGGAAAGCATTGCACTCTTAGCCACTCTGTGTTGGACCTATGTCTGTGTGATACTTGCTGCCTGTCTATATATTTCATCAATAATATTGCTCAACCCATTTAATAATGGAAGAAACTGGGTTGCCAACGAAGACTTCTGCATGACCCTTCAGATTCCTGGTGAGCAGACACCAACTGGAAATAGCTCAGTTCTTCAGCAAGGCTTCTCGGCCACATTGAGGCTTTTCCAAAATCAGCTTAGAGAGACGAGAATCCAGTAGCAGGGGCATCTTCTATTTTGTCCATGATTAGGAAAAGCTCAGAATGCATACTTTTTAAATATCAAAACCAATTATGTTCTAGAAGCCCTGGTTTCTTCATCCTGTTTGGTCAGTTCTCACATACCTTGGTGTTATTGTCATCTACTCAATCTTGTTGTCAATTACACCATACAACAAAGATCTCAGATAGACTGAAAAGTTAAAAAATTTAAGAACACTCTACATGAAAGCATATGTGATTATGTTATTAAATTTGAAAGGGGAAAAAACTTCATAAGGCATAAAAGCAACTAAATAAATGATAAGGAAGAAAGATTGACACACACAACATAAAATTTTAATATTTCTATACTTCAGGGGATATCATAAATAAAATTTTAATGCAAATCAAAATCAGGAGAAAATGTTTCCCACAAAGGGTAAATGTATCCCAAATATAAGTCAGTCTTTTAAACAGAAACACTAAAAATTTGAAAGAAAAAGGAATCAAAGATCTGAGCAATTCAGAGAAGAAGAAATAGAAATGTATTCATTAAATAAGGCAATCACAATAAAGCAGAGTAGAAACAGTAAAGAATCCCAGGAATTGGGAGGCTGTGTGCCTAAGAAGATGACATTTGAGCAGAGAAGAGAAGGCACTCACTATTTGGGTATCTAAGAACAGAGCTTTCTGGAGAGGAAACAGCAGCTGTAAATGCCCTGAAGCAGTGAATACTTAGTGTCTTCAATATAAGAGCTACCAGTGTGACTGAGCAAATTGGACAGAAAGGACAGCAATGCGCAATGAAGTCAGAAAGACAGTAGATAAGAACAGTTCTGCAGGATCTTCCTGCTCCCCCCTGCCTTTGCTCTGAGTGAGATGTGAAGCATTTGGGAGACTGGAACAGAAGAGAGACATAGTATGGCTTAAGATTTAAAAGGATCATCATTCTGGTTGCTATGTAGAAAAAAGATGGAGAGGACAAAGTCTAAAGAAGAGAAAGCAATTAGCAAACAATTGCAACAATCCAGATAGCACATGAAAGTAGCTAAGTCTAGGATGATAATAAAGAGTTGTGAGAAATAATCAAATCTTGGACATATTTTGAAGGCAGAGTCAGCAGATATTGCTGAAGTATCCAATGTGGGGGTGAGAGAGAGGGGAGCCTCAAAATGACACAAGGGTTTTTTGACCTGAGTAGCTAGATCAGTAATTTGTAGCATAAGGGAGTTTGTGGGGAAAACTGGTTTGGGAGGAAAACCCAGGAGTTCCCTTTTACACATGTTATATTTGAGATGTCCCTCCAAAGTGGTTGTATATATACGTCTCAAGTTCAGAGGAAAGGATGGGACTAGAGATGGACACGGAATCCTCAGCATATGGGTGTATTTTTAAAGCTGAAACCAGATGTGATCTTTGGCAAGTACTGAAGAGGTAGAGAGAAGGAAAGTTGTCTGAGGCTGAGCCTGGGGTACCCTAACCTTAAGAGCCAACTAATGAGGAGCAGCCAGCAAAGAAAACAGAACTAAACAAGAATAAGAATTTTATGTGGTGAGATGTGCCAAGGTTTGCTTTGTGATTTGCCCTGTTGCTTTTATGCTCCTTTAGTCATTTTTTTAAAAACTAGTTTTATCTATTTATTTATTTTTGGCTTGGTTGCGTCTTCACTGCTTGCAAGGGCTTTTATAGCAAGCAGGGGCTAATCTCTAGTTGTGGTGCGTGGTCTTCTCATTGCAGTGACTTCTCTTGTTGCAGAGCACAGGCTTTAGGGCACACGGGCTTCCGTAATTGCAGCTCCCAGGTTCTCAAGCATGGACTCAGCAGTTGTGCTGCACAGATTAAGTTACTCCACGGCATGTGGGATCTTCTCGGATCAGGGATCAAACCTGTCCCCTGCATTGGCAGGTGGATTCTTAACCAATGCACCTCCAGGGAAGTCCCATCACTTAGTGGGGTGTCCACTTAATCATTTTATGTTTATTAAGAGTTCTCTACTTCTAAGTACATTGCTAATTAAGTCTGCAGGCAAAAACCAAGATCAGAGGAGAAAATTTTGAACAAAGGGTTAATATTCCTGATATATTTAAAAACTCAGAAATGTCTAGGAGGAATACTAACACTTCAGTGGTTTAAAAAAAAAAAGGTTATACAGGTAAACAGATGTGAATTTAGGAAGTCATAACTTCAAGCTTATCACCTTTAAAAAAATCATCTTTGGCTTCCAAAGGAGTGAAAAAAAATAGTATTTTAAGCATATCAAAGCAAAGATGTAGAAAAAGTTTCATTAAGAAACATCATATTATGCACTTATGATGTGCAAATTCTTCTCTGGTAGATGATATTTCTGGTAGCATATCTGATCTTTTTAAAAATTATCTGTCAACCACATTGGATGAAGCAAAGCATCTTAGGCATACCATTGGTAAAGACTGGTAGATGTTTAGCCTCATAGTAAATAAACACAAATGAAAGAAATTTAATTTTCCTCTTACCGAAGTGGCAAAGAACACAAATTTTTGAAAAATCCATAGCTGACTAGGAAATAAAAGACAGGGTCCTTCTGAAATAATGTTGGAGGGTTTGTCAATTAATGTACATTTCCTGGAAGACATTGTGTCAATTTGCATCAAAAACCTGAAAACTTTGGTATTCTTTGACTCAGCAGTCCCAACATTAGAAATTCTGATTCTAGAAATGTATTAAAGGGAATGATAATTGATTTATTAAACAATAAATTAGTTAACTATGAGAATGTTCACTATATACAAAATCAGGGTGGTGAAAAGTTGGGAACAGCATGAACAATACAAAAATATCTATATGATAAAATCCTGTGTAGGATGACACATGATGATGTCATGCCAGTGACATATGAAAATATTGACATAGAAATGACTTAGAAAAATCTCTCTCTCTCTATATATATATATATATATATGTATATATATATATATACTCTATGACCTACTTCTGTTTACATTTGCTTGGAAAATAGACTGGAAGGAAATAAGCCAAAACATGTTCATCTCTGGGTGGTGTCAGATAAATGATCTTAATTTTATTAAATTTGCCAGTTTCAATTTTTCTGCTTTTCATTTATTAGTTACATTGGCACATGGAGCAATGACAAAAGACGAGGTTGGGAACTTTTCATGGAAATAGCACAGAAGCAGCATTCTAGGGTAGCGCATCCATTAAAACCTTCTACAGCAACAGACATGCTCTGTCCTAGTGCTAAGGCAACAGCCTCATGTGGCTCTTGAGCACTTAAAATGTAGCTAGTCCAACTGAGAAACCTGTTCTTCAGTTTAAGTTAAATCTACAGAACCGAGATACAGGTAATGGCCACGGAATTGGACAGTGGGGTTCTATGGCAGTTTGGCATGGGGCATGAAGGAAAGGCTCTGCAGACCCTGTTCAGTATGAAAAGAGACAAGATCCAGAGTAGATGAGATTCAAGACTATCAACCCCTTTGGGATTTGGATCCCATCAGTTTCCAGGAGAAACTGGAGGTTTATTTCCAACCCCACTGTATGGAATTCATAGATGCACATAATTTAAGTGTAAATTAACTGTTAAATAAACCATATAGAGTACTAATTTCTATATGATAATGTAGGTTTTTTTCTTAATTTCTATAGTTGGTTGGTGTCATTAAATGCATAATTAAAGAATTCTTCTGGATCCTGGTAAAGATAGAATTCTGGGCAGGGTAAATACTATCCTAATGTTACAGGCAAGAGTCTAATGCTCGGAGGAGGAAGACAACAGCACTTCTCAAATGTTGTTGTTTATTTTAAAATAGGCTTATTTCTTGCAAATCAGAAGTATAGCGTGGAGTTCACTGGTGATCTAGTGGTTAGGATCTGGTGCTTTTACTACCATGGCCTGGGTTCAATTCATGGTTGGGGAACTAAGATCCTGCAAGCTGTGTGGCACAGCTGGAGGAAAGAAAGACAATATTTAGAAGAACAAAGTTATAATGAAGTATCTCCTCACACCAGTCAGAATGGACACATCAAAAAGTATACAAATAATAAGTGATGGAGTGGGTATGGAGGAAAAGGAACCCTCCTACACTGTTGGGAGAAATACTAATTGGTACAGTCACTCTGGAAAACGGTATAGAGGTTCCTTCAAAAACTAAAAACAGTCACTGTATGATCCAGCAATCCACTCCTGGGCATATATCCAGAAAAGACAAAAAACTCTACTTTGAAAAGATATTTTCACCCCAATGTTCATAGCTACACTATTTACAATAGCCAAGACATGGGAGCGACCAAGCTAAGTGTCCATCAACAGATAAAGAACATATGGGTGTGTGTGTGTGTGTGTGTGTGTGTGTGTGTGTGTGTGTGTGTCTGTTTGATGGAATATTACATGGCCATAAAAAAGAATAAAATATAGAAAAGAGAAAACATTATGGTTACTGAAGGAAAAAGAGGAGGGGGAGGGATAAATTAGGAGTATGAGATTAATAGGTACATACCACTATATATAAAATAGATAAGCAGAGATTTACTCTGTAACATAAGGTTATTACTATCTTCTAATAACCTATAATGGAAAAGAATCTGAAGCTACATACCTGAAATAAAAATGATAATGTAAATCAACTGTAGTTAAATTAAAATAAATAAATAGTTTTGTTTCTGTCTGCATGTGCTACATGTTAGAGTTACATATGAATAACTACCCTCTTAAAAGAAGGAGAAAAAAAACCTTTATTTTCTGATATTTTGCTTTTAAGAGCTATTTTCTTCTTGTTAACATGTTTAAAAGCTTCTCCCCAATCTATTGCCATCTCTGTTTTTAACTAGAAGAAAAAGGCAGAATTCTTAATTCTCATCAAGATTATAAAATTTCATAGCACTTAAGGAAATGTAATTATTATACTCTGATAGGAGAATAATGTTTTAAAAATAATGAAATTATGGCAGAAGCATTTAGATATAATTATATAGCCATAAAAAACTTTAAATTAGACTTTCTTTACTTTGAAGTTAATTCTGCTTTTGAACATTGACATTTGCGTGGCCTTAGGTTTCACTTGTTTCTTGCTTCTTAAAAATAACATAGGAAATCTATTTTTCTTTTTGTTTTCATATTAATTTGAGGATACTCATAGAAAATTTTATTAAAATCTAAATAAGTTTTCTACAAAATAAGCAAAAAAGTAAAAGAAATATACTTTATAACTGATAATTGTACATTATATTCATTATTTATTGCTGTGTAAAAAATTAATGTAAAACTTTGCAACCTAAAATATGTATTAATCACAGTTTTGAAGGTGAGGAATCCTATGGCAACTTGGCTGGGTGGTTCTAGGTCAATGTCTCTCATGAGATGTCAGTCAAGCCGTCTACCAGGCTGCAGTCGTCTGAAGCCTTAACTTGAGCCTCCGAGTGGAGGATCCACTTCCATTATGGCTGTTGGCAAGAAATCTCAGTTCCTTCAGGGCATTGGCAGAAACAAAGACCTCAACACACGGATCTCTCCACAGGGTTGCTTGGCTGTCTTCACTACATGGCAGCCGACTGCTGCCACATTTAGTAATACAAAAGAGAAAGTCTGAAACTTCATGCGTCTTTTGTGGACCATCCTTGAAGTCACACAGCCATATGTGTGCCTTATTCTGTTCATTAGAAGAGTCACTAAGTCCGGCCTGTATTGAAGAGATAGGGAATGAGAGTCCTCCTCTTGAAGGCTCTAAAGCAGTATCAAGGGACAAGTGTACTTTAAATCAAAACATACATGAAATGAATTAGCCTGTTAACTAGCTTGACTGGTCTGTGTTTATTATACCTTTGTTGGATAGCGAAAGACAAAGTCACACTTAGAACCTGAATAGAATTTACAAGCCAAGGTTCATAGTCAAATGTCAGATTTACAATATACTTTTTCTCCCCCATGTTTCTTAAGGTTCTGTTACACAGTAATTGTAATTTTGTGCTTGGCACATTTTTCCCACTAAGAATGTACCTTTGTGAGATCAAAAGTCCAAAACTGCATGGTACCCTCTGTTTCCTAAGATTTCTTCTAGGCTCATTGTGAAAGAAGAGCTCAAAGAAATCTCAGATGGTCTCTCAACTCTGAAGGACAGGAGCAGAAAAGTCTCACAGTGGATGCTCTACAGCTTTGCTTTGGCAAATGGAAGACATTTTATTTGGAATGACTCTTTGTCCTCTGTTTTTCCCTATCTGTATTCTTTTTCTGGGTGATCTCATGCAATTCAGTGAGGTTCAATTTTTTTATTCCCAGCCCAGACCTCTCCCTGATCTTCAGACTTGTATATCCAGCTGCCTCCTCAACATCTCTGCTGAGATGATTAATTGGCTTCTCAAACATGCCATGTCCAAAGCAGAATATTTCCTTCAGTGTCACGGGGAAGAAGAAAAGCAGTGAGATAAGCGTGCAGGACAATGAGCCCTCCTTGCTTCACCTGAAAATGGGCTGTTTCTGCCCATGTGGAGTCGTGGCTACTCAGCCTGCCATCCCCGCCATGCTGCTCCTGATGCAGAGGGTATGGGAGGAGACATATTCCACTCCTTTGACAGCAAGAGTAATGTCCTGACTGGTCTCCAAGCTGAAAACAGATTTCCCCTATTTGGATGTCATGGCACTGCCTATGTGACAACATTCATCACCCCTCATGGCTACAGGAATATTTGCCTACACCGGGGATTACTCATCAATCACTTATGCTCAGGATTGTGTGGGTGACATGATCAAGAAATTCTGATGGTGTGACTTGAGGATACTTGAAACCCTCTTTGCTCCACAAATATGTCCCTATCAAGTCCTACCATTTTCTGGTTCTTACCATATCATTCATACCTCCATAAAAAGGAACTCCCCTTGCAGGACCTAACAATTTTCAAGTCCTTCCAGGGAAGTTTGTCCCAAAGGCCTATCATAGGTTTTGTTCTGTGAAAATAGGAAAGACTATTCATGCTGTAAATGTATACATTAGCCAGGGCAATTGAATATGCAATGCTTTCTGTAATCACTAAGAGATCCTTGCTTGGAAGAATCAGGACCAAAAAAAAAAAAAAGATAAACTTGAAGGAGATGAAAGAAGAAGTAAAGAAGGGAAGCTTGGGGGTGCCCACACCCCCAAGTAAATTCTACCAGAGGGCAAAAACATAGGAAGGGAAGCATCTACAGGAGAAAAACTTAGTCTGGTTTAAATGTTTATTGAATGAAAGAGTTGCTGACTGAATACAAAGAATGATAGTATCCATCCAACCTAAACTAAGCTTAAGCTTATAAAATACTGCTGTTTCCTATGGAAAAGTGAGCATGTACTTGAACAGATTGTGTTCCATGAGACATAGCCTCATCCCCCAGTGTACTAATAATATTTTAATTTAATAAGCATTTATTAAGTGACTGTTTTACATGCTTAACATATCTTCCTGGTTTTGAGAGGTTGGTTTGTTTGCTTGTTTGGCTTTGGCAGGGCTCGGGGGGTGGGTATGCCCCGTCTGTTGTCTGTTTCCTCCAATAGAATGTAAAGCCCATGAGGATGAGGACAGGGATTCTTGTCTGTCTCATTTACTGCCATATCTCTAGGCAACATGTACAACAGTTCTTGGCATAGAGTGTGCTCTTAAACATTATTTATTGAAAGAAGGAGGAAAGAGGTCAAAGGGTACAAACATCCAGTGAGAGAATGAATAAGTCCTGAGGTATAATGTACAGCATGGTGACTTTAGTTCACAATACCGTATTGTGTATTTGAAAGTTGCTAAGAGAGTAGATTTTAAATGTTCTGTCCTCCAGAATAACAAAAATGGTACGTATGTCAGGTGAAGGATGTGTTAAATAACATCACTGGGATAATCATTTGTCAATATATATGTGTATAAAAATGTCACATTGTACACCTTAAACTTTTAAAATGTTACATGTTACATATATCTTAATAATACTTGGGGGGTAAGATGAAGGAAATAAAAGAAGGAGGTAGGATAAAAGAGAGGAAGCAAGAGACCAGAAGGAAGGAAGGGAGCAAGGGACGGATTAATAGAGGAGGGAAATATCATCATATTTAATCCCCACAAGACCTTTTTATCCCTGTTTTACAAATAAAAATATAAGGCTTAGAGAGGTTAAGTAACTTCCCTAAACCACACAGCTACCAAAGGACTTAATTTTAACATGTATTCATTCAGCAAATACCATTCTTCTAACTTTTAAAAGACAACACTAAGGCACATGTGGGCCAGGTCCCACCCACATTATCTTGGTCTATGTTCTCATACATGTCTGTGTATAATACTTATGTGTAATAATACTTCCATAGTTTAAGTTAAATCCAGATTCCACCATCAGCCTACTGTAAAGAACTGAAAATACCGTGTACAATTAACTGAGCCATGATAATAGTTACCTCTCTTCAAGATAAATTGGTGGATGAGCAAATTAATAGTTACAGAAAAGCTTTGAAAATATAATGAACTACATAATTGTCAAGCATTGTTATTAGCAGCCTGAATAATTATGGAAAATAATTCATCCTGGGAAAGCTAATGTTTCACACATCCATTTTTCAAACTCATTTCACATTTGTTTTTAAAACAGTCAAAAGAGTAGAAAACTACACCCACACACATTTTATACTTGCTGTTTGACTTTGGACCAGAGACCTCTCTCTGGAAATCTTTGCTCCTCAAAGTATCACTGTTGAGGGAGCGGAGGGGTAGGGGGGCGGGCGGGGGCTAGAAGTACAAGTTTTGCCTGGGAGCTTGTTAGAAATGTAGAACCTCGGGCCCCACCCCAGACCCACTGAATCAGACACTGCATTTTAAGATCCCCAGGTGACTCACAGACACATTGAGTTTTGAGAAGCAGAGCCGTAGGACTCAAGGACCTCATCTGTCAACATAGTGTCTGACAATGCTCCATTGAATTCTGTTGCTTATACCCCATTCTGTTCCCTACAAGAATGGGAAACCTTGAAATCTCTGGGAAGATCAAGTATTCTGATGCTACAGAGTCAACGTGAGGGGCTTGCTTTAGAGGGTCCTGGAATGGGACTTTGCCAACAGGGAAGACAATTTTTAGATAATTATGCCCCTTTCCTCTGCTTGAATGTATATTTGCAAGTTTATTTTTATCCTCTCAACTGCTGAGCCCTTGTTAGGATTTGATTGTGTCATTTGCTTTGACATTAATTTTAATAGGCAGCAGTTTGAATTCAAGCTTATATTTAGTTCAGATGGGATGTTTTTTCTTCTTATGGTACTTATTTATACCTGACTACAAAAATAATACATGTTTATTGTAGACAAGTTAGAAAATACAAACCACTGATGCTAAGATGCATTTCTTACCCATCTTAATTTAAGCAAAAGTGGTATTACATGGGTGGATTTTGTGACCTGATTTTTTCACTTGTCCTGAACACTTTCCCACCTTATATAATTTGAAGATAATTAAATGGATCTCTATTATTCTACTTTGTGATTATTTCAAAATTTAATTACCCCTAATTGAAAAGGTATATGGTTTCTAATTTTGTTTGCTATTTAAATCATTGTATGCTGAATGTTCTTTATAAATCTTTGTCCATGTTTGGTGATTTCTTAGTATTTGTTCCTCCACCCCACTTTCCTGAGTCAAAGGAAATTGATACCTTTACTTTGGAACATAATGTCAACTTCCAGAAAGACTATGCCAATCAATCCCTGGCCCCCAAAGCAGTTTAAGTACTAATCTAAATTCAGAGCCAACTAACCCAGTTAGTATATACTTCAGAGTTTCTACTAATAGAGAGGTAATATCAATATAATACTTATTTTAATTTGTTTTCATTGTTTCTTAGTAAACTTCAACATTATCACTAAGTTACTAAAACAAAAACAACTATCAAAAGTCCACGCCCCTTTAATTTAATTTGGGAAGAATTTACATTTCTACAACATTTAGCCTCATTAGCCAGGAACTTGACATTTCTTTCCATTTGTTCAAATTAAAGACTTAATCAAAAAAATTTTATCGGCTTTTGTGTATGCTGTTATTATCGATAAAGAACTATTTCTGTCTGTAATGTTTGTAATAAAGGCACATGTATATTTAGGGGAAGAACTTAACCCCCTATAGTAAAGAAAATGCTATAGTAAATGCCAGATTACTTTTTTTAGGATTTATTTATTTTCGACTGCGCTGTGTCTTCATTGCTGTGTGCAGGCTTCTCTAGTTGCAGAGAGCGGGGGCTACTCTTGGAAGCAGTGCTCAGGCTTCTCATGCGGTGGCTTCTCTCGTTGCAGGGCTTGAACTTTAGGTGCAAGGGCTTTAGTAGTTGCAGCATTCATGCTCAGTAGTTGCAGCTTGCAGGCTCTAGAGCAAGGGCTCAGTAGTGCGGCGCTGGGGCTTAGCTGCTCCACAACATGTGGGGTCTTCCAGGACATAGGAATTCCCAGAAATAGGAATCACACCTATGTCCCCTGCATTGGCAGACAGATTCTTAACCTCTGAGACCACCAGGAAAGCCCCAGATTACTTTTGAAGTTTTAGTTTCTAGAACATACATCCGTGCCAAGTTTGTTAATCCACAATTCTGAATTTAAGTTTTGCTTTCTAGTTATTTCCTTTTGTTGCCATATTGTTGTAGTACTAAAGTTAATTCATGTTAAAGAATTATTTCCCACTTAACTGAGATTTAAAACAAATTACCAAATACTCATAAAAATAATAAAGTTATATTCATTCAGAGTTTTTCAAAATCAATCTTCTGAAACCCCTCCTAAGGGGACCTTCATAGGTGAAGATGAGGAGGAGGCAAGGATAACCCTTCTCCAACCCTACCTCCAAATTCTCTACCAATCAACTCAACTCAACTTTTTATCTGGTTTTTTACCATGCTTCTGTGCTTCAGATTTCTTTTGAACAAAAGACTGTGTAGCTAAATTTAATAAATAAAATGGGATGAGAATGTGATGGAATAGAATGAAATAGAATAGAATGCCACTTGTTCTTCCCAGTAGAAGAATCTGATTCTTGCTCTTTGAAATGCCTTTAATAATCCTCTGAGAGGTAGGTTTGACATAGACATATTTTCAATGAAACTTTTTATCTTTTTCCTTGGTTGTATAGCCAAATATTAAAGAATCTTCCACCTTAAACTAGAAACTGTAATAGGGATGGATTATATTTGTTTTAAGAACTTGCAATTTACTAATAAGTTGAGATTATATAATGTTCCACCCTACCCAGAGATGATATTTGAATGAAAAAAAAAAACCCGCCTAATAAAAAAGGCACTTTAAGACAAGTTCCCAATTCAATAAAACTTCTTATGTAATTAATCTTTTCTGCAAACAACAATAATAGGTGTAAGTCAATCTGCATCACTCATATAATAAACATCACATTTCTCTCTCTAGATCTAATTTGGTCTACCATGAACCCCAGGTGATGGTGAATTTCACCTCAATCATTATGGGCATCCTCTCACCAGAGATAAGTGAAAATCTCCTAGGGCTCTCTAGTCGAGGGTTCATGATTTATAAATGGGAAGATAATAAATATCTCAGGCTTTACAGGTCATAGTGGTCACCCTTGGAATTCCTTGGTTCCGATACTGTAGAAACCATAGAAGCCATAGACAATATATAGGTTAACAGATGAATGTAGTTGTGTTTTAGCAAAACTTCATTTATAGACATTGAAACTTTGAATTTCATGTAATTTTCAATTGTCATTGTGTAGGAGAAAACTTGGATTTCCCAAGTGGTGCTGGTAGTAAAGAACTTGCTTGCCAATGCAGAGATATAAGAAACAGGGGTTTGATCCCTGGGTTGGGAAGATCTCCCAGAGGAGGGCAACCCACTCCAGTATTCTTGCCTGGAGAATCTCCATGGACAGAGGAGGCTGGCAGGCTACAGTCCATAGGGTCACAAAGAGTTGGACACTACTGAAGCGACTTAGCACACATGCATGCAAAAGAAAACTTAGTCCTCCTTCCTCCTGTCTTTCTCCTTTGCTCTCACATTATTACACGGTCACAGTACTTCTGACACCATGTGTGTGTGGTTTTTCCCCACTCCAAGTAATTCTGTGACACCAGCTTGGTATTCTACAATTTAACTCAATTCTGACTTTATCTATCTGGAGATATCATCAGATCCACAGATTAAAGGCTCAGTCCACAAGACTCCCCACCCCTTCAGATGCCAGTCACATATCCAGGAGATCACTTGTGCTTCTGATTGACTGGCCATAAGGCAGAGGTTCCCATGACCCTCTTTTTGAGTTGGATTAATTTGCTAGAGTGGCTCACAGAACTCAGAAATAACAGCTTATTTATTTGTTTACCACTTTATTATAAAAGGAAATGATGAAGGATACAAATGAATATCCAAATGAAAGAGATAGATAAGGCAAGATATGTGGGAAGGGGTGCCAAGCTTCTTGCCCTCTCCCGAGCACACTACTCTCCCAACCCGCCACGTGGTCACCCACCCAGAAATTCTCCAAACCCCATACTATTAGAATTTTATGGAGGCTTCCTCATGTAAGCATGATCAGTTATCAATATTAACTCCATTTCCTCTCTGGAGAATGGAGGGTGGAGCTGAAAATTTTGTTTCTAATCATGACTTGGTCTTTTCTGGTGACCAACTTCATTTATTTAAGAGCCCATGAAGAGTCACCTCAGTAGAACAAATGACACTCCAATCACACAGAAAATTCCTAGGGATTTGGGAATTCTGTGTCAGGAACCAGGCTCCTGATATTCCTAGGGTTCTTATCACTTAGGAAATTACAAGGATTTGGGAAGTTCTATTCCAGGATCCAGGGGCAGAGACCAATATATACATTTCCCCCCTCCCTGTTATCTCACAGTCATAAAAAAGTATTCTTTTTTATTTGTTTTCAATCATTTAAAAATGTAAAATCCATTGTTTGCTCCTAGGCAGCAGGGTATATGATTTTCCAACTCCTGCTCTGATCTTCTGTCCACACTTGATGCTACTGATGTGTTCAAGGTAAAACCTCCCTGGTGCCCCAAAGAAAGGCAGTTACAGAGGCTGGAATGCAGGCACCCATTGCCAGGCAGCCCCGGATGCTCCACCCTGCCGAGTGCTGTCTGGACCTGACACAGGAAGCACGCCCAGCTCAGACCTCACTGGCTCCTACTTCTCAGATAATTTTCCATCCTTTTTTGAGAACTTAGGAGTTAAGGATTTTCCTGCTCTCCACCACTCAGGGTTCTCTTTGTCCTCTTTTGGGTGAGAGGGAAAATCATACTCAGGCTATTTCTTTGACAGCAGTAAAAAGAAAACGTGAATCGATCATCTCAGATTATCCTGCCTCTGTGGATACTTCCAGAAGAGAAACAGGCCATTCTCCTCAAAGAGAAACTCATTTATTTATTCTTGTGACCATGGAGGAAAGCATTTGATATAGAATTTTAGGACACTGCAGGTCTAATTCATGTTTTCCCTTTTTCAGATGAAGCCTAACCCAGAATGCTTCAGTAACTCATAAAACAAAAACAACAACAAAAAACAAACAGAAACTCTTAGAAGCAGTAGCATAAGCCATATCGAGGTACTCTTTGTCCTCTTCCACACTGTCTCCTCCAAAATATATTTTCCCTGCCTTACTCAACTGACTAGACTTTCAAATGTCAGGGTGTAAGAGCCCCTAGGAGATGCCCTTCCCATACTCATCATGGGAAACCTCCAAAAGGTGTAACCAGGTACCTGTAGCCACAAGCGATCAACTGATCACCAGAAATGCAGGACCCTCAGTCTCTAAGATTTTGTTCATTCAACAAGAGACAGAGTATAGTGCTGAGAACAAAGATTCCATGATACACTCACTATGCATGGTCACTTATGAGACCTACCCAGGACCTTGTAAGTATTCCCCACATGAAGATGGGTTTCTCCTTGTGTTTGAATATCTCTGAAGGCTTAGACGAAGACTGAGAAAATGGACAGCAAGTCCAGGCAAGATCCTAGGAGACACTGCAGTCAGATGACTCCATGTTAGCATGATAAATAGATTTACTATTGCAGCAACCATAGTGTTGCAGAGGAAAGTGGAGGCCCGAAGTGTGCTCTTTAGCCAGAGAGGAAAGGAAGGGGAAATTAGGGCTGATACTGTCTGTCTTTAAAGTTTAGTCAGTTCAGACGCTCACTTGTATCCGACTCTTTGCGACCCCATCGGCTGCAGCACGCCAGGCCTCCCTGTCCATCACCAACTCCCGGAGTTTACTCAAACTCATGTTCATCGAGTCAGTGATTCCATCCAACCATCTCATCCTCTGTCGTCCCCTTCTCCTCCAGCCTTCAATCTTTCCCAGCCTCAGGGTCTTTTCCAAGGAGTCAGCTCTTCACATCAGGTGGCCAAAGTATTGGAGTTGCAGCTTCAGCATCAGTCCTTACAATGAATATTTAGGACTGATTTCCTTCAGAATGGACTGGTTTGATATCCTTGCAGTCCAAGGGACTCTCAAGAGTCTTCTCCAACACCACAGTTCAAAGGCATCAATTTTTCAGTGCCAAGCATTCGTTATAGTCCAATTCTCACATCCATACATGACCACTGGAAAACCAGAGCTTTGACTAGACGAACCTTTGTCAGCAAAGTAATGTCTCTGGTTTTTAATATGCTCTCTAGATTGGTCATAACTTTTCTTCCAAGGAGCAAGCGTCTTTTAATTTCATGGCTGCAGTCACCATCTGCAGTGATTTTGGAACCCCAAAAAATCAAGTTTCTCACTGTTCCCATTCTTTCCCTATCTATTTGCCATGAAGTGATAGAACCAGATGCCATGATCTTAGTTTTTTGAAAGTTGAGTTTTAAGCCAGCTTTTTAACTCTCCTCTTTCACTTTCATCAAGAGGCTCTTAGTTCTTCGCTTTCTGCCATAAGGGTGGTGTCATCTGAGTATCTGAGGTTATTGATATTTTCTCCTGGCAATCTTGATTCCAGCTTGTGCATTTTGCAGCCAGCCCGGCATTTTGCCTGATGTACTCTGCATATAAGTTAAATAAGCATGATGACAATACACAGCCTTGATGTACTCCTTCCCCAATTTGGAACCAGTCTGTTGTTCCATGTCCAGGTCTAACTGTTGCTCCTTTACCTGCATACAGATTTCTCAGGAGGCAGGTATCGTGGTCTGGTATTCCCATCTCTGTAAGAATTTCCCACACTTTGTTGTGATCTACACAGTCAAAGGCTTTGGCATAATCAATAAAGCAAAAGTAGATGTTTTTCTGGCATTCCCTTGCTTTTTTGATGATCCAACGGATGTTGGCAACTTGATCTCTGATTCCTCTTCCTTTTCTAAATCCAGCTTGAACATCTGAAAGTTCACGGTTCATGTACTGTTGAAACCTGACTTGGAGAATTTTGAGCATTACTTTGCTAGCATGTGAGATGAGTGCAATTGCACAGCAGTTTGAGCATTCTTTGGCATTGCCTTTCTTTGGGATTGGAATGAAAACTGACATTTCCAATCCTGTGGCCACTGCTGAGTTTTCCAAATTTGCTGGCATATTGAGTGCAGCACTTTCACAGCATCATCTTTTAGGATTTGAAATAGCTCAGCTGGAATTCCATCTCCTCCACTAGCTTTGTTCATAGTGATGCTTCCTAAGGCCCACTTGACTTCACATTCCAGGATGTCTGGCTCTAGATGAGTGATCACACCATCATGGTTATCTGGGTCATGAAGATCTTTTTTGTATAGTTCTTCTGTGTATTCTTGCCACCTCTTCTTAATATCTTCTGCTTCTGTTACGTCCAAACCATTTCTGCCCTTTACTTGAATGAAATATTTTTAAACTTAGGGGAGTACTTTCTGAAATGACTCTCTATTAAAATGGGTACGTTCTAAAATTTTTGGTTAAGGGAATAAATTTCTGCTTGAACTCCTTGCACTCTGCACTTCTTAGTGCCTTGCCCCTCTTTGGAGAAGAGCTATAAAAGCAAAGTTCCAAACACAGCCGATGGTACAAGAAGTTCTGCTCAATCTTCAAGACCAGGTTCAGAATAAATTTCTCCATGTAACTGGTATGTCCAGGATTAACCAGGCTCTAAATGTGTATGGCCATCATTATGCTCTTCACCTCAGTCTTGCTAGAACCACAAGAAGTCTGTCTCTTTCTAGATTGCACTCCATGAATATCTCTAAGAATGATCAGATGCAAACGGGCCATATCCTTTCTTCACCACCATCTGAAGCCTCAGTCTGAAGTTAGGCTTCTGCTTCCAAAACCTAGATTCCAAGGATAAGTTTAAAGTTCAAGAAACACAACAGATTCTCAGAAAGCAGTAAAGAAGGAAGGATTCTTGCGTGGTTTATGCATTTTAGATATAAATGGGCACACCTTACTAAATTCACCAAGGAGTGGTTACCATTGATTCTTTTTTTTTTTTTTAATTAATTAATTTATTTTTTCAGTGGGTTTTGTCATACATTGACATGAATCAGCAATAGATTTACACGTATTCCCCATCCCGATCCCCCCTCCCCCCTCCCTCTCCACCCGATTCCTCTGGGTCTTCCCAGTGCACCAGGTTCGAGCACTTGTCTCATGCATCCCACCTGGGCTGGTGACCTGTTTCACCATAGATAATATACACGCTGTTCTTTCGCAACATCCCACCCTCACCTTCTCCCACAGAGTTCAAACTAGAACACTTTCTAACACCATACACAAAAATAAACTCAAAATGGATTAAAGATCTAAATGTAAGACCAGAAACTATAAAACTCCTAGAGGAGAACATAGGCAAAACACTCTCCGACATAAATCACAGCAGGATCCTCTATGACCCACCTCCTAGAATATTGGAAATAAAAGAAAAACTAAACAAATGGGACCTAATGAAACTTAAAAGCTTTTGCACTACAAAGGAAACTATAAGTAAGGTGAAAAGACAGCCGTCAGATTGGGAGAAAATAATAGCAAATGAAGAAACAGACAAAGGATTAATCTCAAAAATATACAAGCAACTCTTGAAGCTCAATTCCAGAAAAATAAATGACCCAATCAAAAAATGGGCCAAAGAACCATTGATTCTTAAATGGGTAGGCCATGCCTTGCCCTATTGAAATACTTTTACCAATGGAAATGTATTAAGTTTAGAAATGGTTATAGACAAAAAAGTTAAGAACTAATTCTTTTTTTTTTTTTTTTTTATTAGTTGGAGGCTAATTACTTCACAACATTTCAGTGGGTTTTGTCATACATTGATATGAATCAGCCATAGATTTACACTTATTCCCCATCCCGATCCCCCCTCCCATCTCCCTCTCCACCGGATTCCTCTGGGTCTTCCCAGTGCACCAGGCCGGAGCACTTGTCTCATGCATCCCACCTGGGCTGGTGATCTGTTTCACCATAGATAGTATACATGCTGTTCTTTTGAAACATCCCACCCTCACCTTCTCCCACAGAGTTCAAAAGTCTGTTCTGTATTTCTGTGTCTCTTTTTCTGTTTTGCATATAGGGTTATCGTTACCATCTTTCTAAATTCCATATATATGTGTTAGTATGCTGTAATGTTCTTTATCTTTCTGGCTTACTTCACTCTGTATAAGGGGCTCCAGTTTCATCCATCTCATTAGGACTGGTTCAAATGAATTCTTTTTGACGGCTGAGTAAAATTCCATGGTGTATATGTACCACAGCTTCCTTATCCATTCATCTGCTGATGGGCATCTAGGTTGCTTCCATGTCCTGGCTATTATAAACAGTGCTGAGATGAACACTGGGGTGCATGTGTCTCTTTCAGATCTGGTTTCCTCAGTGTGTATGCCCAGAAGTGGGATTGCTGGGTCATATGGCAGTTCTATTTCCAGTTTTTTAAGGAATCTCCACACTGTTTTCCATAGTGGCTGTACTAGTTTGCATTCCCACCAACAGTGTAAGAGGGTTCCCTTTTCTCCACACCCTCTCCAGCATTTATTGCTTGTAGACTTTTGGATAGCAGCCATCCTGACTGGTGTGTAATGGTACCTCATTGTGGTTTTGATTTGCATTTCTCTAATAATGAGTGATGTTGAGCACCTTTTCATGTGTTTGTTAGCTATCTGTATGTCTTCTTTGGAGAAATGTCTGTTTAGTTCTCTGGCCCATTTTTTGATTGGGTCATTTATTTTTCTGGAATTGAGCTGCAGGAGTTGCTTGTATATTTTTGAGATTAATCCTTTGTCTGTTTCTTCATTTGCTATTATTTTCTCCCAATCTGACGGCTGTCTTTTCACCTTACTTATAGTTTCCTTTGTAGTGCAAAAGCTTTTAAGTTTCATTAGATCCCATTTGTTTAGTTTTGCTTTTATTTCCAATATTCTGGGAGGTGGGTCATAGAGGATCTTGCTGTGATTTATGTCGGAGAGTGTTTTGCCGATGTTCTCCTCTAGGAGTTTTATAGTTTCTGGTCTTACATTTAGATCTTTAATCCATTTTGAGTTTATTTTTGTGTATGGTGTTAGAAAGTGTTCTAGTTTCATTCTTTTGCAAGTGGTTGACCAGTTTTCCCAGCACCACTTGTTAAAGAGGTTGTCTTTTTTACATTGTATATCTTTGCCTCCTTTGTCAAAGATAAGGTGTCCATAGGTTCGTGGATTTATCTCTGGGCTTTCTATTCTGTTCCATTGGTCTATATTTCTGTCTTTGTGCCAGTACCACACTGTCTTGATGACTGTGGCTTTGTAGTAGAGTCTGAAGTCAGGCAGGTTGATTCCTCCAGTTCCATTCTTCTTTCTCAAGATTACTTTGGCTATTCGAGGTTTTTTGTATTTCCATACAAATTGTGAAATTCTTTGGTCTAGTTCTGTGAAAAATACCGTTGGTAGCTTGATAGGGATTGCATTGAATCTATAGATTGCTTTGGGTAGAATAGCCATTTTGACAATATTGATTCTTCCAATCCATGAGCATGGTATGTTTCTCCATCTGTTTGTGTCCTCTTTGATTTCTTTCATCAGTGTTTTATAGTTTTCTATGTATAGGTCTTTTGTTTCTGTAGGTAGATATACTCCTAAGTATTTTATTCTTTTTGTTGCAATGGTGAATGGTATTGTTTCCTTAATTTCTCTTAAAGAGACCATAGCAAAAATCAACAAAGCTAAAAGCTGGTTTTTTGAAAAAATAAACAAAATTGACAAACCATTAGCAAGACTCATTAAGAAACAAAGAGAGAAGAACCAAATTAACAAAATTAGAAATGAAAATGGAGAGATCACAACAGACAACACTGAAATACAAAGGATCATAAGAGACTACTACCAGCAGCTCTATGCCAATAAAATGGACAACTTGGATGAAATGGACAAATTCTTAGAAAAGTATAACTTTCCAAAACTGAACCAGGAAGAAATAGAAGATCTTAACAGACCCATCACAGGCAAGGAAATCGAAACTGTAATCAAAAATCTTCCATCAAACAAAAGCCCAGGACCAGATGGCTTCACAGCTGAATTCTACCAAAAATTTAGAGAAGAGCTAACACCTACCTTACTCAAACTCTTCCAGAAAATTGCAGAAGAAGGTAAACTTCCAAACTCATTCTATGAGGCCACCATCACCCTAATTCCAAAACCTGACAAAGATGCCACAAAAAAAGAAAACTACAGGCCAATATCACTGATGAACATAGATGCAAAAATCCTTAACAAAATTCTAGCAAACAGAATCCAACAACATATTAAAAAAATCATACACCACGACCAAGTGGGCTTTATCCCAGGAATGCAAGGATTCTTCAATATCCGCAAATCAATCAATGTAATACACCACATTAACAAATTGAAAGATAAAAACCATATGATTATCTCAATAGATGCAGAGAAAGCCTTTGACAAAATTCAACACTCATTTATGATTAAAACTCTCCAAAAAGCAGGAATAGAAGGAACATACCTCAACATAATAAAAGCTATATATGACAAACCCACAGCAAGCATCACCCTCAATGGTGAAAAATTGAAAGCATTTCCCCTGAAATCAGGAACAAGACAAGGGTGCCCACTCTCACCACTACTGTTCAACATAGTGTTGGAAGTTTTGGCCACAGCAATCAGAGCAGAAAAAGAAGTAAAAGGAATCCAGATAGGAAAAGAAGAAGTGAAACTCTCACTGTTTGCAGATGACATGATCCTCTATATAGAAAACCCTAAAGAACTAATTCTTTAGAGTGAGAAATAAGCACCTGAGAATAGGTGAGATCTTGTTTCAGAATGCTAACTTAACATCTGCTCCTCTAGTCTTTTGTGTTACCCTTGCTTTTTCCATATTTGGGGCAGCTGGGCAGGACCCTGCCTTCACTCCCTCAGATAAAGGACAGTTTAACAGATAAGAAAAGTCAAATTCTTGGCTTTTGAGTTGCAAAAGCCCAAGCCCTGGCGTAAGACAAAAGATGTGAAAGGAGCACTGTGAATAGTGAGAGCAAAGTGCCTTCAGGGTGTAAGGAGTGTTGAGGGGAGTAAAGGGGTCCCCTAAAGAGAAGTCTTGTTCCTTATCACACCCCAGGGCCATGTCCTCAGACCCTCAAAGTGGGCAGAGGTAGCAAGAGCCCAGTCCTACAAGCAGCATGAAATAGCAGACAGGCCTCAGACAGGTCCAGGTCCCCTGCACCGCCTGCTAGGCATGCCCGGTGAGCCCTGATGCCAGATTGGAATAGAGGGGTGGACTCCTGGGAGCACCATGGTGAGGGACTGAGCACACACACACACGAAGAGAATATAACAGCGCCCTACTGAAACCTGCAGCTGGAAGACAGGGCATCTCAGCAGATATCAGTCCTGATAGGAGATTCAAGACCAGAGGTCTGTAAGCCTGCCTGGAGTTTAAATGAAACCCCAGAGAAAAGAGGAGTGACGGCCTTGGGTTGCCTGATATCAAATGTCTACCACACAGCAGTTGGGAGAAAGAAATAGAAATTCAGTTCATTATAGAAAAATACAGAAAGTTGGGTTTCTTGTACACCTCAATTTGTCATCTGATATCCTTTTTCTCCTTTTTTAAAAATTAATTTTAAAAATTTATTAGAGTATAGTTGCTTTACAGTGTTGTGTTAATTTCAGGTGTATAGCAAAGTAAATCAGTTATACATATACATATATACACTATTTTTTAGATAATTTTCCCATATAGGTCATTACAGAGTACTGAGTAGACTTTCCTGTGCTACACAGGAGGTAGTTACCTATTATATATATATAGTAGTGTGTTCAATCCCTGGTTTGGGAAGACCCCCTGGAGGAGGGCATGGCAACCCACTCCAGTATTCTTGCCTGGAGAATCCCATGGACAGAGGAGCCTGGCAAGCTACAGTCCATGCGGTCACAAAGAGTTGGACATGAATGACTGAGTGACTAAGAATAGCACAGCACAGTATGTATATATGAGTCCCAATCTCCCAATTTATCCCTCCCCTCCCACCTTACCACCTGGTAACCATAAGTTTTGTTTTCCAAATCTGTAACTCTTTCTGTTTTGTAAATAAGTTTATTTATACCCTTTTTTTTTTTACATTCCACATATAAGTGATATTACGTGATATTTGTGTTTTTGCGTCTGACTTCCTTCACTTAGTATGATAATCTCTAGGTCCATCTACGTTGCTGCAAATGCCATCATTTCACTCTTTTCTATGGCTGAAAAATATCCCACTGTATATATGTACCACATCTTCTTGATCCACTCCTCCACCAGTGTACACTGAGTTTGCTTCCGTGTCCTGGCTATTGTACATAGTGCTGCAATGAACACTGGGGCACCTGTATCTTTTCAAATTATGGTTTGCTCTGGATGCATGCCCAGAAGTGGGATTACTGGATCATCCGGTAGCTCTACTTTTAGTTTTCTAAGGAATCTCCATGCTGTTCTCCATAGTGGCTACACCAGTTTACATTCCCAACAACAGTGTAGGAAGGTTCCCTTTTCTCCACACCTTGTCCAGCATTTATTGTTCATGGATTTTTTCATGATAGCCATTCTGACCAGTGAATTGGTACCTAATTAAAGTTTTGATTTGCATTTCTGACATCTGAGATTCTTAATAACACCACACATAATTAGTAATTGGTTTATATTCTACATAGCTGAGAAGTAGCTAGGTCTAGTGGTAGGGTCTTGAAACAGGAGAAATAAGGAGTGTTTGCCCCTTCTTCCCTATTCAGAAACAGCAAGGATCATAAAAACTGTTCTAGAATTAGCACCTAACCATAATGTTGTCGAATTTACCTTGGTGGTCTCTACATTCATTATCTATGGGGGCAATATTAATTTAGAGCAATCTGTGAGCCCTTCCCAAAGGGCTGCAATTTATAAACAGATACATGATGCACGTTGGTATTAAAATTTCTTGTGAAGGGGGGCAATTAAGAAAAAGGTCTAAAAATGCTCCTTATACAGGAATAATTAAAAATGAATGTTGAGAAACACTGATCTATTGCAGTATGGAAGCCTTGGGAACCAGATTTAATAGTCTTAACCCAAGTACACCCAAAAGAATAACGATTAGTAAAGGCACTGTGACAATTATATTGAATTAACAAAATTGATTCACTTATCCAATTAAGACTAAAAGCCCCTTTTTTTCTTTTTCTGAAAGTGGAAGCAGTGGTGATAGAAATCTGTGTCACTACAGACCTAATGTCAAAATAGAGTGAAAAATTCAGATTGGTATGGAGGTATACCACCACCACCACTTCCCCAAAAGAAAGGGAAACAGTTTGTCAGGTTTTAATTGAGTACTTGAATCACTTAACTGTATTAATTCAATGTAATTATCATTGATGGGTCATCTCCAACCAGAACTGAGTGAAACAATGAAAGATGCAAAGCAACAAAGAAGTAAGAAGACAGAGAGACTCTTATCAAAAGGGTACAACGTTATTGGTTGGGTTTCCTTGACTTTTGAATCCTCAATATTCTGGTAAGGACAATTAGCCTGAGAGAAATGCAGATGCAAAGGAGCAAATATCCTAATTGTAAACAAGGCCAAAGAAGCTGCTGAGACTATGAACGTTAAGGACTTTGCATCTGCATATTTCACATCTGGAATATTTACACACTATTTCTGCTGAGTGAGATCTATGTAACAAAAGATGAAGTTAGGTGACAGGAGGAATATAAAACATCCAGAATAAACTTACCACTTACCCAAGGGACCTACAGCACTAGCAGTAAATGTACTAAATCTAGCACTTATCTACCTTATATAGACAAGGGCTAGCAATGAGCAGAAGGCCTGGAAATTGTGCAGAACACCGGGTACAAATGTAGTAGGCTAGAGTAGAAACAGAAGCAGGCTTAGGCTCACCTTCTTGTTTGCCCACTTCTGAAATATGCATGCTCTTTGCCAGATTATTTGACTCCCAAGATTCAAACCTCTCATTTATAAACCAGGATTAACCCCTACTTACAAGATCATTTTGAGGGTTATATGTGAACTACAAAGCAACAGGGTGTAAAAAATGTACTCAGCAAATGAGAGTTTAAAAAGAGATAAGTTTAAAAGGACAAAACAGGAAAAAAAAAATGTGTCACTGAGCATTTACATGTGTGTACATACTTTGTATGTACAAATTTAAATTCTGTAAATTTACCAAATTTCCTTTATGAAGGGTATTGAGAATATGAGCTAAATTAGCTACGGGAGTAGGCAGAAAGTCTTAGAAGGGAAGATAGAAACAAGTGTAGGTCCCTGCTTCACCATCACTAAAGAAGCGGACTGAACACAGCAAGAACTGAAAAATTCAAGCATGTGTCACAAAAGATAAAAGAAATCGACGGCTCTGAGGATTTTTCAGCATCTGGTAAACTGGGTGTTCCTGTAGAGTTCCAACCCAGGAATTTGTTTTGGGGGTTGGTATTGGAGCTGATTGATAAAAATTAAATGCATAGTTTTATGGTAAAGGGCAGTAGACAGGCTCGTTGAAGAGGGGTCTCAAGGGTGGGAATGAACTTGCAAAAATGCCACTGTTTGGGAAAAGGTGAATAGGAAGCATAAGGAAAGATAAGGGTCTTTCTTTAAAGCCGAATTAACTGGTGAAGTTAAAATGAAATAATCCATCATTTTATCCTTTTGTTAGAAACTGTTTCCATCAACAAGTTCTAGAAGAGGCCTTCCCTGATGGTCCAGTAGTTAAGAATCTTCCTGGTCCAGGAATGTCGTTGCCCCATATGCAATGGGGCAGTTAAGCCTGTGTGCTGCAACTACTGAACCCACGTATCCCAGAGCCTGTGCTCTGCAACAAGAAAAATCATTGCAATGAGAAGCCCATGCATTGCAACTAGAGAGGAGCCCTCATTCCCAGCAACTAGAGAAGTGCCCACGCAGCAACAAAGACCCAGTGCAACCAAAAAAGAAAATAACAAGCTCTGGGAGAGGCAGATCAAGTCATTCTGGGTAGGATTTCTCTGTTCCATGTCAAAGGAATCTTTCCCATAACAAGGAAATAGTTATCAGGTCAGGAAAAGGGGGTAATAATGCAAAAAGAAAATACTCTCCCGAAATAAAGACAAGCATTAATGACTAATAAGAGATAAGCTCTGAGCAAAGACTTATCAAACAGTTTGAGCTGAGAATCTATGCAAAAACCTGCAGTTTATTTCAAATTGGCAGATATATGAGGAGGTTCACATGATTTATATACTGTAAGAATCCATAAACAAGGATAGAACAAATATACTGCCTGAGAATATTAATAGCACATGATCAAAAAATAAATAAAATATACAGTGATTTTTCCTGCCAAAAGGAGGTTTATAGCCTTCTTAGAAGCATCAACAGAACAGAAATCAGATTTGCGGTATATTAAGCCAAAGAATGTAAGTGTAATAATTCATTTGCCTTTTCAAAAACAATGAGTATGTAGTATACTTTGGAGATTGGAACAATTTCTCCATTCCGATTGCAGAAGTCTAACAAACCTAAAAGAGCAAAGCTTTTATTTTGAGCTTTTCATCTAACTTGTCTTTATAATTGAGTTTTACCCTAGTGCCAATGCAATATTTATGTTCTCAAACACGAAAGGGAAAGAAAGCCAGTTTGTCAGGTTCTTTAACGTGGCACTCCTGGAACCAGAGCAGCACAGAGAACACCCACTTAATGAACTTGTGTCCCATGGATCTGGTGGGAAGGTAATGGATGCGACAGTGCAATGATTCCTTCTGAAACTCTGTTTTGCCTTTTACGACTTTCAATTTAAATTCCCATCTTTAGCATGGTTGTATTACAGATTTCTTATTCCCAGGGTGATGGTTTTCATGTTCTTAAGAAAGAAAAACAAACTAACCTAAATAAGTTCCAAATCCTCATCCAACATCACAGGGCCTATGTGTGAGCAGTGTGCTTGCCAGCCAGGGCTTGTTCTTGGTGTGGAGTGATATTCTATCAAAGTTTTCCTGAGGCTTTTGTCACATTTTGCTTCTGAATACTCTGCCACCTTTTTGATTAAGGGCCAAAAATGTACACACTAAAATTCAGATATACAAGAACAACAAAAAAGCAACATGATCATATTTTACAGTAGAGCTCCCAATGTCACCCAGTAGCAAAATATAAAAACTAAAAAAGGCATGAATTTCCCAATTAAAGTTAGCCATGTTTCTTTCTGCTCATTAAGCTTTGGAGGTATGTTGACAGATTCTTTGGGCTCTCTGTCAATTCTAAGTTTAAAACTCTATAAGGACCAAAAGCACAACCAAGAACAACAATTAAAAAAAAAAAGAGTAGGTAAATTGAGCTTCTTCAAAATTTTAAACTTTTATGCATCAGAGCACACTGTCAACAGAGTGAAAAGGCAATTTATGAAGTGGAGAAAATGTTTGTAAGTCGTGTATCTAATAAGGAATTGATATCCAGAATTTATAAGGAACTACTACAACAACAAAAAGACAAATGACCCAATTTTTAAATGAGCAAAGGACTTGAATAGACATTTCTCCAAAGAAGGCATATAAATGGCCAATAAGCACATGAAAATATGCTCCATACCACTTGTCATCAGGGAAATGCAAATCAAAACCACAGCATTACCTCACACCCATTAACATGACTACTATCAAAAAAAAAAGAAAAAGAAAGAAAGAAAGACAGAAAAGGAAAATATCAAAATATCAAATGTGGGTGAGGATGTAGAGAAACTGGAACTCTTGCATGTAGCTAGTAGAAATGTATTGGGTTGACCAAAAAACTTGTTCAGTGTTTCCTGTAAGCTGTTATAGAAAAACGCAAACAAACTTTTTGGCCAACCTAATACATGATGCAACAGCTAAAATAGCATCAGTTTTTTACAAAGAATAAAAAAACATAGAAAATCTATATAATCCCAGTTCTACCTCTGGGTATATAATGAAAAAAAAATGAAAGCAGACTTGAAAAATATCTGATGAACATGTACACCCGTGTTTATAGCATGATTCACAATAGACAGAAGGCAGAAGCAACCCATGTGTCCACTGACAGATGAATGGATAAACAAAATGTGGTGCACAAACAATGGAATGTTCAGTTCAGTTCAATTCAGTTCTGTCGCTCAGTCGTGTCCAACTCTTAGAGACCCCATGGACTGCAGCACGCCAGGCCTCCCTGTCCGTCACTAACTCCCAGAGTTTACTCAAACTCATGTCCATTGAGTCGGTGATGCCATCCAACCATCTCATCCTCTGTCATCCCCTTCTCCTCCTGCCCTCAATCTTTCCCAGCATCAGGGTCTTTTCCAATGAGTCAACTCTTCGCATCAGGTGGCCAAAGTATTGGAGTTTCAGCTGCAGCATCAGTCCTTCCAATGAACACCCAGGACTGATCTCCTTTAGGATGGACTGGTTGGATCTCCTTGCTGTCCAAGGGACTCTCAAGAGTCTTCTCCAACACCACAGTTCAAAAGCATCAATTCTTTGGCGCTCAGCTTTCTTTATAGTCCAACTCTCACATCCAAACACAACTACCGGTAAAACCATAGCCTTGACGAGACGGACCTTTGTTGGCAAAGCAACGTCTCTGCTTTTTAATATGCTGTCTAAGTTGGCCATGTCTTTCCTTCCAAGGAGTAAGTGTCTTTTAATTTCATGGCTGTGGTCACCATCTGCAGTGATTTTGGAGCCCCCAAAAATTAAATCTGCCACTGTTTCCACTGTTTCTCCATCTATTTGCCATGAAGTGATGGGATCAGATGCCATGATCTTAGTTTTCTGAATGTTGAACTTTAAGCCAACTTTTTCACTCTCCTCTTTCACTTTCATCAAGAGGCTCTTTAGTTCTTCACTTTCTGCCATAAGGGTGGTGTCATCTGCATATCTGAGGTTATTGATATTTCTCCCAGCAATCTTGAATGTTACCCATTGTTAAAAAAGGAAGGAAATTCTGACACATGCTACAACATGGTTGAATCTTGAAGACCTTATGTTAAGTGGAATAAACCAGCACGAAAAACAAAACATTGTATGATTTCTCTTCTGTGAAATTCCAAGAGCTGTCAAATTCATAAAGACAGAACGTTGAATAGTCATTGCCATAAATCGGGGTGGGGTTGGGGGAATAGGGAAAGTATCATTTTAGGAAGATGAAAAGTTCTGGAGATGGATGGTGGTGATGGTTGCATAACAATGTGAATGAACTTAAAATGCTACAGAACTGTACACTTAAAAATGGTTAAAGTGGTAAATTTTATATTATGTATACTTTATTATAAGAGCAGTTTTCCCTACTTTACAGGTTCTCCGGGATGCTTACTCCCTCAGGGAACTTAGATACCTTCATAGCATTGGCGCCACACCCTTGGTTTGCATTCTGACGTCAGTTGAGGTGTTTTGACCTGAAGAAGTTCTGGCCATACTGCCTCCAGCATTATAATATCTTTGGTCTGTTCTCCCAAGGAGTTTGCTATCTTCCTTTAATGAGTAGGTTTCAACCTCAGCCATCAGGCCTCAGAGATTCCCTGGGTTAGCTCCAATCTCTACTCATTTCCCAGTCTGGGAATCTACCCTTTAGTCCTTAGCTGTAAGATCACTTCTTTCCCTGCTGTACTGACCCCCAACCCCCCAGCCCCAGGCCATAAGACCACCAGACAACATCTTTAGGCTTCTTACACACCCCCCATGTGTGAGGACCAAGCAAGATCTACATGCCATGTAGAATCAATAAGAGCTGCTCTGAGTCCTCCCTCAATATCAACATGTTATACCACCATTTCATTTTTTTTCCTGTCACTTCTCAATATTGGCACAAAGATAATCAGGAAAGAGCTAATTGATCCCCTCTGTTTTTGGTTTTCCTCTTAGCCTACCAAAGTCTATAATTTCTCTACCCACTCACCCTCCTTGGCCAGGGGGTGAGCTAGATTGGTGAGCTACTGGATTCATGAGGAACCCGATTAGGGTCTTCACTCTTCTTTAGTCATTGACCATGAAACTCCCTCTCTTGATTCCACCAGCAGGAAGGGTTCTCCACTCTTTCCTTGGGGGATGAGGAGTATATGGAACTTCCTATGTGACATATCCTGCAAGCACTATTAATCATCTCCACTTTGTCCATTGGTTGACTCTAAAAGTTGAAAATGGCTGAACTGCCTTTACATTAATAAGGCTTCAAATGTGCTTTTGTCTTGGGTCACATGGTGTGTTTAATTCTATTTCCTTCCTCTATCAGCAAGCAAAAGGAGAGTGTTTTTAGCATTGAGGTTAATAGATTCACTCTTCTTACAGTCCAGAGGTTTAAATTCATGCCATATTTATAGTTTTGATTTTTCTATTTTTAATTGCCTTTTTGTCTTCTACTATTTGATTTTACCATATCCTTTATTTTTTCCCTTAAACATCCATCATGTCTTCTTTTCTGTCAACTTTTTTTTTTTTTTCTAGAGCCCTCCATCCCCCATATCCAATCTGTACCAGTCTGTCTCTGGGTCTGCTGCACATTCAGAAGCATTATCCCTGCAAAAGTTGTTGAGATGCTTGAAAAAGTACTAGTGTGTTGGTGAGAGGTCAGGTGAGTATGGCAGATGAGGCAAAACTCTGTAGCCCAATTCAGTCAACTTTTGAAGCGTTGGTTGTGCAAGATGTGGCCAGGCGTTATCCTTGGGAAGAATTGGGCCCTTTCTGTTAACCAATGCCAGTTGCAGGCACTGCAGTTTTTGATGTTGCTCTCAATTTGCTGAGCATACTTCTCAGACATAATGGTTTCGCCAGGATCCGGAAAGTTGTAGTGGATCAGATGGGCAGCAGACAATCAGATAGTGACCATGACCTTTTTTTGGTGCAAGTTTAAGCTTTGGGCAGTGCTTTGGAGCTTCTTCTCAGTCCAGTCACTGAACTGGTTGTTGTCAGTTGTATAAAATCCACTTTTCATCTCATGTCACAATCCAACCAAGAAACGGTTCCTTGTTGTTGCATAGAATAAGAGAAGACATTTCAAAATGACAATTTTTTTTATTTTTGGTCAGCTCATGAAACACCCACTTAGCGAGTTTTTTTACCTTTTCAATTTGCTTCAAATGCCAAATGATGGTAGAATGATTGATGTTGAGTTCTTCGGCAACTTCTTATGTAGTTGTAAGAGGAATCACCTTCCATGATCCTCTCAGTTGGTCACTGTCAACTTTTGATGGCCAGCCACTATGCTCCTCATCTTCAAGGCTCTGTTCTCCTTTGCAAAACTTCTTGAATCACCACTGCATTGTATATTCATTAGCAGTTCCTGCGCCAAATGCTTTGTTGATGTTGCAAGTTGTCTCTGCAGCTTTATAACCCACTTTTAATTCAAATTTAAAAATCACTCAAATTTGCTTTTTGTCTAACATCATTTCTATAGTCTGAAATAAATATAAACAGCAGGCAATGTCATTAGAGAAAAAAAATAAAGCTAGAAATGCACATAAAAATAATGTACAATATAACCACATTTATTTAAGGATGTATTCCAATAACAAATGACAAAGTTCAGCAATGCAAAAACCACAATTACTTTTGCACCAATCTACTATAATAAGCCTCCCCATGTACCTGTTTCTTGGCTTTAGAAATTATCAATACTGCCAATTTTGTTTCATCTATTCCCCTACCAGCATATTTCCTGGAATAATTTAAAGCAAATCCCAAATAACATTTTTAATGATAAATTCTTTCATGTATCTATCTGATATATAGGGACTTAAAAATACATGCCTAAAAAATCTTATTAGCTAATAAATTTTTTTTTAATGCTGTCTAATAAAAAGCCATCTTTGAATTTCCCTGATTGTGATGGCACTTTCTCACAGACAAAAATTTTCATCCAAGCAAGGTCCATTCTATTGCATTCAGTTCACATGGTCTTAAGTATTTTTCCTTCATTTATTCTATAATAGTTCCTCTCCTTCCATTTTACCCCATATCCTTGATTTAGTAAAATTTTAAATATTACAAAACAAATTCCAAACATCATTAGCTGGCTAAATACTTCAACATGTGTCACTGAAAACTGGAATTATTTTTCCTCCTTGGCCTCTTCCCTGGCTACCTAACAAAACAATAATTCCCCAATACGATCTAATTTTCAGTTTATGTTAAACTATATCTCATGTTTCTCAAAATGTCTTTTGTGCAAACCAGAACCCAGTTAAAACCCATGCAGGATATTTTAGGGATGAACTGTCTCTTAAGTTTTAGCACAGTGATTTAGCAGAGTTCTGACCTCACCATTTAATAAATTGCTTCTTGAAATGGACTCCTTGCAAACTAAGACAGTTTCAGTGTGACCTAATCCAAAATTTTAAGTGACCTCCAGATATCAGCCCCTACTCTGAGGCATAAGAAAGAAAGAAAAAGCCCACAAACTCCTATCTCCATAGAGGCGCCTGATGTCACTTTGGCTTCCAGAGCCTGCAGTAAGCCTGCCCTCCATCAATCGACCAATCAGCCCGAAGCACAGGAGCCCACGTGACATGACCGCACGTGTGCCTCACCTACGTGGAGCCACCGGCTGGAGGCGGCTTTCCGAACAGGGCTTTTCTGCAACAGGAGAGCTCAGCCTCAGCCTCATTTTTCAACCCCTGTGGTACCAGAGTCCCTTTCCCTCTGACTGGAGTACAGAAAGTTAGTGTCGCTGGTCTTGTGGCCCCTCTGGACGCAATTCTCCCGCTGAACTCTGGGAGTGTGGCATCGCAGTCCTCGCCTGCATCTTGTGGCCAGACCCGCGCCGCTAGTGCAGAGGGCTTTCCCCTCCCCACCCGGGCGTCTCTCGTTTCTCTTCAGTTCCTCAGAACTGCGTTTTGGAAGCTATGCTCATCTCCGAGGAGAGCGCTCAGGAAAACTTGAAAATGGCTGTGGGGCCCAGGAGAATTAAGAAAAAGGTGGGGATTTACTGATATTTCATCGAAAGAAAGTAAATGTTAATCAAATTGTGAGCAAAAAAAAAAAAAAAATTTTTTTTTTTCAGTGAAAGTGGTTATCTTTTTATATTGGAGTTTTCACACTATTCTTTGTGTCAGCCTAGCCTTACTGTTGAAATACCAAGAACTTGGGCCGCGAGGGCAGGCGGTTGTCTGTGGAAAGACGAGACAAAGGTGTCTGTATTCTCCACAGGTGGAAACTGGTGGGAGGAGCCGGGCGGTTAACTCGCCCCCAACAGGCCTTGAATTGTGCGTGGAGCTGTGTTGCAGGCAATTTGATTTCACGTGTGACCCAGCTACAGCTCCATATGTCACACCTAAATGGGAAGGAGGCAGGATTGTGCTGAGTTATCAGGTAGAGAGCATTCCACCGGAGTGTAAAGACAGGAGGCGCAGATCCTCAGAAAGGCCAGGTACTGGGAGGGTTGCGGGGGTGAAAAGGTGCATGGATGGGGAAGGGCATGGAAAGGGGGAACAGCTAGACCAGAAGGGTGAGGGTGGCTATGGAAGAGGCCGTGCACTAAAGAGTGTGTGAAGTTTGTGCGTGTGTGTGTGTAAGAGAAATACACACACAAGGAATTCTTGTAATCCCCAGACGTCACTAGCTCATGGCTGCGAGGCAGCTTCCTGTGCTCAGTATCTTCAGAAATGTTCCCTGACTTTATTCTGAGGAGGACACAGCCATTTACAAATGTGCCAAGACCAGGCCGTTGGAGGAGCAGGGCTGACCACAGCGAACCAGCAAGGTAAAGAAGGCAGGGCAGTTTGTTGATCTGTCCAGGGAGTTCTTCCTGGACTCTGATGAGGTGGGCACAGAAGTCCCCGTGGAGAGGAGTGACAAATGAATGAGCCTATACATGGCCAAAGGGGTGGTAGAGATCTTCATGAACGTACAGACTGTCTGAGCTGGGAGGTGACCCTGGCCAGGCAAGCGGCCAGAGGCAGAAAGTGAAAGTTGCTCAGTCATGTCCAACTCTTTGTGACCCCCATGGACTATACAGACCATGGAATTCTCCAGGTCAGAATACTGGAGTGGGTAGCCATTCCCTTCTCCAGGGGATCTTCCCAACCCAGGGATCAAACCCAGGTCTCACACATTGCAGGCGGATTCTTTACCAGCTGAACCACAAGGGAAGCCCAAGAACACTGGAATGGGTAGCCTATCCCTTCTCCAGAGGATCTTCCTGAACCAGGAATCAAACCAGGGTCTCCTGCATTGCAGGTGGATTCTTTACCAACTGAGCTATCAGAGGCCAAGGTCCCATCAAATGCTTTTGGCTTTGAATTGTGCAACTTCTGCTTTCTTTGTATGCATTAATTAGATTTAACTTTGTCCATATCCTTATTTTCAACCTTTCTTTTTTATTTTCCCCCACCTATTTATTCTCTGTATCTGTAACTCTGATTCTGTTTTGTTTGTTGATTTGTTTTGGTTTTTAGATTCCACATGTAAGTGAAATCATACAGTGCAGTATTTGTCTTTGTCTGACTTACTTCACTTAACATAATACCATCTAGGTTCATCTATGATGATACAAATGGCAAGATTATATTCTTTTTATGGTTGAGTAATAATCTATTGTATACTAATGGATAAAGTATAAAGTTATGGATAAAGTCTGATGAATAAAGATGTATCAAAACTTTATCAATTCATATGTTAATGGGTACTTGGGTTGGCTATTGTAAATAATGCTGCAGTGAACATAGGAGCATATATCTCTTATAGTTAGTGCTTTTGGTTTTTTCAGATAAATACCCAGGAGTAGAATTGCTGTATTGTATGATGGTATGATTTTTGAGATATCTCCATACAGTTTTCCATAGAAGCTACACCAATTTACATTCCCACAACAGTGCACAAGGGTCTCTTTTCTCCACATCCTTGGCAACTCTGGTTATTTGTTGTCTTCTTGATAATAGCCATTCTGACAGGTGTGAGATGATATTTCATTGTGATTTTGATTTGCATTTCCCTGATGATTAGTTATGTTCAGCATCTTTTCATAAGCCCATTGCCATCTGTATATCTTCTTTGGAAAAACATCTATTTGAATCTTCTGACCAGTTTTTAATCAGGTTGTTTGCGGTGTTGAGTTGTATGAGTTTTTTGTTTATTTTGGCTATTAACCCCTTATCAGGTAATATTGTTTGAAAATAACTTCTTCCATTCGGTAGATAGCCTTTTCTCTCTCTCTCTCTCTCTCTCTCTTTTTTTTTTTTTTTGTAGTTGCCTGAAAGCAAAAAGTTTTTAGTTTAATCTGTTGTATTTGTTTAATTTTGCTTTTGTTTTCCTTACCTAAGGAGACATATTCACACATATGTTTGACGTATCTTTGTCTTATCTTAATTTTGATTTTTATTAACATATATAACTAGATTTTGTCTGAGTATGATAATGTATTTTGATAGGGGAATTCAGACTTTTCATATTTGTTCCATAACTGATATTCTTCGTGTTGTTTCTTCCATTTATTTTAGGTTTAATATTATCATACATCATATTTTCTTTTTGCCTCTACTTTTCTTTATAAGTGCTTCTCAATTTTTCTCTAGCCTTACGTGGAACAGGATGGCTAGAAGAGGCTAGTGTTGAATATTTCCTTCCTTCTCCAAGGGTTATTAGCCTCTGATAAAATCCCAATGGTTTAGACTCTGGTAAAATAGTTTTCCTTGAAGATAGGTCCTGTTAAGATGAACAGATGCTCTGGCGATTTTCAGAATGGTCCCTTCTCCCATCTTTCTGCCAGAAGCATGCAGTGATTTTTCTCCAGTCTTTGTGGTGGGGATCTGGCAGAGCTCAAGGAGGTAAAATTCACCAAAGTGTGGGGGCCATCTTATGAGAGGGTCCCCTGGGGTTTTTAACCCTCAGACTTGTCCACAGTTCAGGTTTTCCTACCTCAGCACTGGTACCTGAGGTTTCCACTCATGGATTTCTGCTCTTATCTATTGTGAATCTTTATGTCCACCTGTATGGCTCTCCAAATTTGGGAGCAGTGGTTTGCTCTGTGACCTCACTTCCCTGACAGATCTAAAAAAGCTTATTGACTTTTTAGTTCAAATTTTTACTTATCGTTCAGGTTAAGTGGTGACTTCCAAGCTCCTTGTATGGTGGACTGGAAACCAGAAGTCCCTCTTCTTACTTTTCTGACTTGGTCAGTTCTCTCCTTATTGCATTTTGCCCTATTAATTTGGAAGTGCAAATTAATTGTTTTCAAGTCTTCAAAGGCTTACCTTCTCAGCCCAACAGCGATAATCACACCTGCATTTCTGCATTTCTCTATTAACATATTAAAAGTGTCCTCCCACTAAGGTATTTTCTTTGCTTACTCATCCAGTATTCCTCAAAGATGGTATTTTTAAGCTGTTGTAACTTCTCTTGTCTGCATTGCCTCTCTTGTAGAGGGATGTCCTAGAGCTGGTTTAAACTGACTCATTTCTTCTCAACTCTGTGTTCAATGACATCACCTTGATAGCTTGAAATTGACCATGGAGGGAGTATTTACACCGTGAAATTGGCAAGCACTATAAAGCAAGGTTTCGGGTTTTTTTTTTTTTTTCTATCATTTTTCTGTAGAGTCAGTTGTTAAGCATTTGCACTATACCACTGCATTTCTACTTCCACTAAAATGTGTAGGATTTGCTAGACTGCTTCAGAATTTTAGTTGAGGGATTATTATTTTCCCTTTCAGTATATGTTTTGTTTCAGAATTCTGTAGCACATAGTAACTGTTCCTTTAACTAATTTTTGTTGTCATAATGTTCTTTGTGGAAATTTATAAGATTTTTTTAGTCCAAGGAATTTGTAAGCTTCCCCAAGGTATAACTGGGTATGTGAATGTTTTCCCATTAATCCCATCTGAGTCTTGGTAACCATTAATAATTTAAGACCTTGTCTATCCAAAGAAGTTTTCTTCTTTTTAAAAAACTTATTTATCCATATATTCTCAGAGTTCTTACTATTTATATTTTACATTTCTAAACTTCAAATCTCTTGTCTTTCTTCCACTTTTTTCAGTTCTATGGCAATACACCCCCCAGGTCCAATTCAGCTTTGCCTTCCTTCTTGGGTGTCTGATACCCCATAAGAGAATTATCATTCCTCTGTCTCGTCATGGTTTATTTATCTTCAGCATCAGTGAGGACCTTGAGGTTCCCTTGGCCCTTGATGTTGGTCATGAAAACTTCTGCTTATGTCAGTTGATAAGCATTGAGCTGGCAGTTGCTGGGCTGAGGCAGGAAGGAGGCATTTCTGGGAACAAAGAGCAGTCCTCTTTTCAGCAACCAAATATCTCTCCTCCAGGATGTGAAATCTGATAGCTCTCCCAGGAATATAAGCAGCACATGCAAGCAGGCTGGTCTGACTCCCTCCAGGAGCGGGAAATTTAGCGTCTCCACAGCCCTCTCCACTCTTTCTCAATAGGGAGCAAAAACTTTGACTCAGGTTAGCACACACCCTCCTGTCTCTGCCAGCACTCTCAATTTGTTCGTTTTGTTTGGAGGAATGAGTCAGGGATGTGTTGTCAAGTTTTCATCTTCCAGTACATTATTTTAGTGGCAAAGCAGTAGGCTGTATGTTATAGGCATACAGCCTAACCGTATTTCATGATTATACTAGCTAGTCAATATCATCATCAAAAGTAACCACAGGCATGACACTTGGCATTCCCTTAAAAATTCCAAGACATCAGCTGCTGCCAGCAAGTGCCACCACTGTCACATAAACCAGATAGGGCTATCACTGACAGGCCTCAACAGGGACACTGCTGCATAACATCTAGCTCTGGCCTATGACTCAACATCCCAAAGGACTACTGTGGGCATTGTTACAGCTCGACAAGTCAGACCAGGTGGGCAGTATTCTCAATATTTTGACCATTAAGGTCTTATATTCAAGACAGTTGGCATTCATAATAGAGCTCTTACTCTAGGTTGAAGCAGAGCCAGAAATCAAGTTCAGTGAAGATTGTATCCCCCAACTACATTGTTTGAGGATGTATGAACTTACTGCATTGAGGTGATAAAAAATTATAGCTAATAGCTATTTACTAGAAGTCAAGTTTTCAGTTTGGTAGGACATATCTTACAATACCCCATGCTGGCCTCTTTTTTTATTAATCTTCAAATAGGAGAAAGATCATCATGGATGATGTTTGTCTGTGTGATGAAATTTCAGTTATCAGTATTGATGTCAATACCATTCCAGATTAAGTGGCCCAGCCACAATTCTCATTTCTGGCAACAATTTGAAAAATGACAAAAAATGTGAGAAGCTGCAATTATGAGAGTTTTCCAGGAGCAGGGTCAGCAGCAGTGGGGCAAGGGTGCAAGGGTGGGTAATAGCTACAGGATCCAACGCCCAGCTCGACTAATGTATGATGCTAACCAATATCCTGGTCCCTCAGGGCATGATGATAAAAAAAAAAAACAAAAAGAAGCCTTAGGTCTTCATTCTAAACTTGACACCAAACATTCAACATCCCAGGTGTGCCAGAGGAGCAGTTGCATCATCACTCAACCACATCTAAAGCGCCATTTCAAGTCAAACCAAATATATGAGTGTGCTTGACAACAGATGGATGGAGACCTAAGTTCATGCTCCATTAGGCTTAATTCACTCCAGAGCTCACCATTTCCCAGGGTACATAGTGTTCAGTCAGGGAAGAGCCAAGAGCCTAGGGTTTCTAGCCAATTCACTGAAAAATATATTCTATCAAATTTAACATTATATCAGCCTGGAATGTGTAAAATAAAATATATACCCCCTCCCCAGGTGTGGAAACTTTCTGGTCAGGTGGATGTACAAAATTGGGACCCAGTAGGAACCATGAGAATGCACTGGTCACCAACCATATAAGAATAATGTGTAATACTGCAGCTATTGTTATCTTGGGAAGACCAGTCTACAATAGCTCCATGACAGCTGAAACTTCAAGGAACATTTAACTTAAGGATTTAATCATCCCTGATAGAGATCTTGCTGGAACCACAAGGAGGATGTTGCTTCTCTCTCTCTGACCCATGAGTAGTTTTAGATACAGAACTGTGTGCCTTTTCCATTTTCTCTAGTACTTTTTTCTTATTTAGATTTTTCTGTATACTGGCTCCATTCTGGCTTATAAAGTCTGTGCTGAGTTCTCCCTTGATTGTATCTGCATGACTGAAAACACTCCTGTAGAATTTAAGGAACCAGTATGATCCCCCTACCCAGTGCAGGAAGAGGATGCTCAAGGAGAAGAACTCGGGATTTGAGGGGCATATTCAGCCATGATACTACCAGCAAAGTAAAGACAAGCAAGTATAATTTAAAGCTATGAAATGGTGCTTGATTCCAAGAAATGCTTATAATGTAGTCTACAGGGATATCAGAGAGGCCAAAAACCTGGAATATGCCAAAAATAAAGAAATGGTAAGGGGAGAACAGGAATATCAGTGTCTAGAACTCTTATCCTTGCTTCCAAGGGCCAACTTGGAGGGCTGGTAGAAACCAAACACCCATCACCATGAAGAAACACCCAAGAGTGAGGTTCTTGTCCACTTTTATCGATCATGTAAACCGTAGATCACATCAGGGTTCTAGGCAACATTCTAGGATCTGGCACCGAGGAAATACTTAAAGTATTCTCATCTAAAATATGAGAATTGTAAATCATTTTTCCTGCTACTTAGAGGAAACATAACTTTCACTCTGGAAACATCTAGTCCTGATATTTACTGTATTTTCAGTAGAAGAGATGAATAACATACCACACTAGTGGTAGGGAGCTTGAGTTTGAATCTTATTGTCATATAGCAGAGACTTCCACTGGTAATTTTAAGTTTTACTGCATATTCCTGTTTTGGTACTAATTATCTTCCTATTCTTAACAGTTATATCTGTACCTATACTTTATTTTATATACTACAATTAAACAACCATGCCCCACACACACATTCACACACATACTGTTTTACTTCTCTTCTCCAACTGCTAGTTCCTCTGTGTTCCAGTACTCTTCCAACTCTTGAATCTGGTTGAAAGAATAATGGTGTGGGACTAAATATCTTAAAATTCCCCTTGCAGTAAATTTTGAGATTTCAAAACGTAGATTGCAGATTGGGAGTATACGTTCAGTTATACTCAGAAGCCTATATTTCCCTTTTTTTCCTAATTATGGCAGTTAAACTGGGTACCCTTTTAGATTACAAGTCCCTTGGGAAAAGGATTTAGATGTGTCTTAATCACCTGCTATCTCCAGAACAGGAACATATATAATAGTACGTGACTGAAGAGGCTGTTTGCCAAGGAAATTAAAATAACTTTATGTCTGGCCATACAAAAAATGGCATGTCCTAAGATTCTCATCGGCTGTTGACAGGAACTCCCTTAACTGTGAATATATTGCCCTAAAGTTCAACAACAACAATAACAAAAATCAATGAAGTACCTTCATTTCAGTTTACTTTGATTTTGCTGCCAGTTTTTTCTAGAGATGTCATTTTGACAATTCAGAATGCCAATACTTTAAGATAAGTTGGTCCATTTCTTGAAGTTCCTAGGAACTCTAGTACTATTGCACCACAAGACCATTTCTCAGTAACAGACTTCTAGCCATGAGCTGCAGTACAAGCATTTGTTGATAAGTCCAGTTTTTGCCTTTTTTCCAGCCTGCTTTGACCTTAATTGTTGACTGTATTTAATTAAGTCACAAACCTGTCTTTTGTCATATTATCTACACTAGTCTCATCAGTTCTTAGGTGACTCTAATTCTTTTTTGGTATTCTGATTTTATTGTCAGAGGAAAGCTCCATATTTTCCTGAAATAGTAAAAACTAAATTCTATCATTGTCGACTGGTTAAGAGAACAACAATCAGCTTGCCGAAGGTGTCAGTCTTGGTAACTGTGACATTTTTAAATAATTTAAGCTCTCTGTTCTTGTTTCAACTTCTGTAAAATGGGGATGTTAATAATACCCACTCCATAGGGTTGGAATGAGGTTTAAATGAGTTGATTAATATATGTCTGATACCGGTGCTTACCAATGTTAGCTATTATTTTTACAGTATTAAAATTTAAGAAAATGAAGAAACTAAAGGTGTTTGCTCCAATTTCTGTAACAAATTTATTTTCTTCAACATTTGTGCAAACTGCTTGTTTTCACTGAGGATTCTGAATTCTCAGAAACCTAAATGATGGCTTTGGCTTTATATAAAAATAATAATACTATTAATGTATTATCAATACATTAATAGAGATTAGTACATGGGAATAATGGGTAAGAACTAAGGTACTGAGCTCATGCTACACACTAGACCAATCACTAACTTCATGCAACTACATCTGAACCTCCCAATATATTGCCTGTCTTTGTGAAGATAGATTAGAGGTGTGAAGGTTGAGCCCTCAGGTTGAGTGCAACAATACCTAGAGGTTAGGTTTACAGGGCCCATATGCATTCTTATTCAAACTTCCAAATGCGTCAAATGGCAAAAGTTTCAGGAAATTTTTATTTAACTCTGTCACCCTGTAGACATCAGAGGAATGCATATTGATCACCCACATTTTTAAGAAGGAAGGAGAAAATAATAGTCTTTGGTAATCACCTCTACAAGTCTGGAGCTTTTGAAATGGATTTGTTTGCTGCAGTTTAGATAGGTTCAGCCAAATAGTATGCTGTGATCCCAGTGGGGAGCCAGGACTGAAAGAGAGAAAGTAGGGACTAGCAAGTCTGTGCTTACATAGAGTCACTAAGAGGAATAGCAGATAGCCCAAAGAATTCCAAATTTAGGCATGATTCAAGCTGAAGGCAATATCCAAGGCAGAGATGTGGCCGAGCAGTGGATTTGATCCTATAGCAAGAAGGCCCCCAAGTCATGGCCTTTCTGAGCATCACTTGCTTTGGTCAAGATACTCCATATTCTTGAAACATGACTCAAGCTTGCCCCATACAGCAGATCTGCAATTGACTTAACGTCCCTCAGTCTGTACCACAGCAACTGCAAATCAGAGGACAGGAACAGGATAATAACAACATGCCAGCACTCACCACTTTTACTCAACATAGTTTTGGGAGTTCTAGCCACAGCAACCAGGGAAGAAAACCCAAATGATAGAGTCATCATAGGCTTTCCATGTGTTGTCACAGACCAGTCTCTTCAAGTTTCAACCACTAAATACTGTAGCCATCTCCTGCTTTGGCCTCTCCAGGGCCACCACTTTCACTCCCTCTGATCCCTCAGGCAGGCCACGTTCACCTAAGGTGCTGACATCTTTGAAATGCTAAAGTTTAGCTATGGGGTAAATTCCCCATATTCCAAAGCTGTTAAGGGTCTGTCCCTGGACTTAGAAAAGTGCTCCTCATCTTACTTTTGAGTGACCATTAAAGAGGACCAAAACCAAACTTTTGGTGCCACAAATTATTCAGAGTATTTAGTAATCATCCACCCTCACCTCTAACCCTTACCCTAACTTCCTACATCAACACTGCCTCCCCAGAACTGGGCAAAATATGATATGAATGGCCGTATCCACAGCACCCATCCAAGGCCATGAGCCGTGGCAGTCCCTCATGCACAAATGAAGCACACCGTGTGGTCCCACTAACCGATCACAGCTATGGGCCGGGGATGGACATTGGGGCCAAAGGCAGCCATCTAGAAAGAGGTCAGCCAACTGGCAGATTGGAGAGAAGCTCTGATCAACAGGACACTATATACTAGATAGTGACTAACCAGATCATTCCTTGGGGAGTTTGAACCCAGCTACATGGTAACTTGATGACTTGACTGCAGAGGTAGAGAGGTGACATGGTACCCCCGTAGCAGAGCCCTGAAGTAGAGAAGATCACAGGAGGCAAGGTGGTTTGTGTTTTGTCCTATATGCCATTCCAATCCTGGTAAAGAGCAGTCCTTTTTCCCATCTTCTTTATCCATTCATCTATTGATGGACATATATACAGTGGAATATTACTCAGCCATGAAAAAGATTGATTTAATGCCTTTTGCAGCAACACTGATGGACCTAGAGATTATCATACCAAATGCAGTAGGTCAGAGAAAGGCAAATATATGATGTCACTTATATGTGGAATCTGAAAAAGTGATACAAAAGAACTTATTTATAAAACAAATAGGCTCACAGACTTAGAAAACAAACTTCTGGTTATCAAAGGGGAAAGGTGAGAGAAAGGGATAAATTAGGAGTTTTGGATTAACACATAGCCCACAATTATTTATAAAATAGATGAACAAGGACCTACTTTTTAACACAGGAACTATATTCAATATCTTATAATAATAGAATTTGAAAAAGCATATATGTGTGTATATATATATATTTGAATCACTGCTATATACGTGAAATTTTATAGACCAACTAGACTTTAATTTTATAAAAAGATTATAATGACACCCTATGTTTTACATCATATACCACACTATACACATACACAGAATAATGCCCCCCAAAGATGTCTACACACTAGTCCCTGTAACCTCTGAATATGTTAGGTCACATGGAAATAGGAAATTAAGTTTGCTAATCAGATGACGTTGTAATGGGGAGATTATCCTAGATTATCTGGGTGACTCCAATCTAATCACATGAATTCTTAAAAGTGGATGGAGAAGAGGCAATAGAGTTAGAGAGATGATACATGAAAAGGACTTCTCTTGCCATTGCTGACCTTGAAGAGGACTAAGGGGCCAGGAGCCAAGAAAAGCCAGCAGTCTCTAGAAGCAAGAAAAGGCACGGAAATGGATTGTTGCCTATAGCCTCTAGAAAGGAATGCATCCCTCCAAACTAAAACAGCCCATTGAGATGCAAATGAGAATGCTGATGTACAGAATTATAAAATATTTGTATTAAGTCACTAAGCTCATGGTTTGTTACAATAGTCGTAGAAAAACTAATGCACATTGCAAATGAGGAAATGTTTCATCTAAATCGTGTTTGATCATAGAAACAAACCCTCAATTTGTCCCAAGTGATGTGTTGACTTCTCTTCGAAGGATACAAACGGTACCTTGAAGAGGGAGAGTAGGCAGGGCTGTAAGGTGGAGAATGTGTATTCATCTTCTTCTTATTCCTTAGTTCAGTTCAGTTCATTCGCTCAGTCGTGTCTGACTCTTTGTGACCCCATGGACTGCAGCATGCCAGGCTTCCCTGTCTATCACCAACTCCCAGAGCTTGCTCAAACTCATGTCCATCGAGTCGGTGATGCCATCCGACCATCTCATCCTCTATCATCCCTTCTCCTCCTGCCTTCAGTCTTTCCCAGCATCAGGGTCTTTTTCCAGTGAGTGAGTTCTTCACATCACATGGCCAAAGTATTGGCCTAGAGCTGGGTTCAAGTTAAGATCAGGACCAGGACCCAAGCCCAGATCATGTTTGCTCTAGACTGTTCTGTTTCAGTAATTTTAAGCTCTTCCCCTGGTCATTTATTTATCTCTAACAAAAATTGATTTAGCCCCTACTCTGTCTGGACAGATAGAAAACTGGTATTCTGGATTAAGATATTGGTTTTATTTAAAAATGAAAGAAGAACAAAGAAATTCTTTAGTGGAACATCTTGAAACAAGTCTACCGTCCTATCACTTTATGAAAAGTTTCTAACTGGCAGAGTTTATCAGTAATTCATGTGGCCATCATCTCAAAATTCAAAATACTTTAGATCATCACAGTCCTGTAATTCCATCAGCATAACCCAGTCTTGGTTATGAGAGTGGCAAATGAAGCACAATAGAGTTTTTAACTCTCAAGCAGGAACCTGGGGTGGTGGTTAAAAGGTCAAAGTATTGAACCCTGAGAAGAGGAATGATCCCCAAGGGCAGAGAGCAAAAGCCCAAGCTACCCGCTGAGGTTCCAGACTTCTACACAGCCCTGCCTCAGGCCATTCTGGCACCTGAGTTCAAAGCAAAGCCACCTTCGGGCAAGTTAAGATTGGGTTACACTTTGTGTTAGTCAAGGGAAGGCATTGTTCTGATTCAGGCATTGTTCTTCAAATATCACAATGGTCAAGGTTTTATCTACAAACTTCTGGCTTTCAGAATTTGAAGTTGCAAGATGTGTGAAAGTCTTTTGACAGAACATTTAGCATGCTGAGTTATTTTACCCTCTCTTTACCAGTTTTTCTCCTATTCTTTTTTTGATACCTACTGCCAATTCCAATTCGGTTTCTCTGGGGATAGTTTCTTGTTCTAAATCATAGGCATTCTTCATAAACATATAAATAACTGGAAGATTTTACCATAGATTGGTTAAAGCCTGACATATCTCACAGTATTTCCCCAAGTCTAATAAATTATTTCAAAGACAGAGCAAAAGAATGGAAGCCTTTAAAAGACATTTTTTCCCAAGGAAAATCTAATGGGGAAAGGGAACAAGAAATAAAGAACCAAAAAAAAAAAAAAAGGAACTCAAACAATTTACCATAGTTGTCTTTTTCTGTAGCACTTTTTTGTTTTAGATGTAATAAAACATCCCTCAGAATCCACATTACCTTTATCTTAAGCATCCAAGGGGCAAGGGGATGGAAGAGAGGAAGTGACACTAAGGAGGAACAGAATAGACATCAGAAACAGTCAGTTCGAAAATTTTGTTATCCAGATTCAGAGCCCCATTCTGCTGTTCTGCCTTTTTCAACTTGGTGAAAAAATAATTCAGTGCCTAAACTGTATCGTGTCTGTCCTGAGTGATGTTACAAGCCCTTTCTGCAAAGAGAGTGACAGCTCTCTATAGGTTATATGACTGTTCTTAAGCTGTATACGCACCAGGAGTGAAGCAGAGGGAGATCTCTATAGATCAATATGGATATTAATATCGATATAGATATAGAAAAGGAAGGGAGAGTAAAGAGGTGAGGGAGAAAGAAAGGGAAAGAGAATGAAAGAAATGTCTGCTAAACTGTGAAAAAAACATAATCTGGGAGCCTATTAATAACGTGTATCTGATGCCTCCTTGAAAGTAAGAGCCTTCCTTACAAAGGATGGTTAGGAAAGCACCCATCTTGCTCGAGCTTGGTTCCACTGCTTAACATCTTGAGTATGTAGTAGTTTTTCCACATGGTTTCTTTGAACAATTGATTTCTGCCAGTTGAAGTTTCTAAAGTATTCAAATGTTATTTCAGGAGAATAAAATAAAAAGTAGTCCAGCTGTATGGAGCTATATTAGTACCAAAGTCTGTTTCAGGAAAGTGTATACAAATAGGCACATGGTTTCCAGGGAGTCTAGCAGGCTTGGGAGAGCTCCTCCTCACTGACAAGGAATTCAGTTGCTCCTAAATTTACCCCTTTTACTGAGAAATAAAGTGTTGCTAACCAGATTGGCATGAGATTCCTGACTTTGTCTCCAGCCAATGGCAACTTTTCCCAAGTTAGGGCAGAGAGTGAGGGTGCCACATTGAGTCCATCAAGAATCACTTCTACAAATGCAGTTATTTCCCATCATGTGTGTATGTTTGGAGCATCAGGTGAATACAAATGTATTCCTAAATATGAATGATACAAGGTAAATAGCAGATAACCACTCAATCATCTAGACTAGGGCTCCCTGTTTTACAAATAAAGTAGCTTAGCACAAAGAGCCACTTGGAAAAGTGCTGGCAAGATAATCATTGGTCTCTGCTTTGGGTGTTATCATGGCTGAAGCAGATTTTACTGGGAGAACGGTGATTGGTGTATGGTTCATACGGTGGTGGAGAAAGATGATATTTTCCTCTATTAAGATCCTGTGTCAGAAATGCAATATAGATTTTAACACTTGAAAATGTTGCCTGAGCCGAGAGCTCTCAGGCAATTTTTCAGACAAGTTTGTGACCTGCCAGCCTGTTTGGTATCCTGTTGATTGAAATGTTCATTAAAACAATGTATCTGTTGACACCCAGGGAGTTACTTAAAAGAAACAAAGCTTCACAGAAACTTAAATAGAACTGGATTGATTCATGTCTTTATTTGTAACTGGAGCAGAAATTATTCTATATATTTGTAGCCATATATAAATGAATAAGATACATATATTCTTAGTTATATATACACATAAATGCATATATACTCTTGAATATATGCCTTTTAAGAACACATAAAATGTTTGGCTAACACGAAGCCAACTTAAAATATCAAGCCAAAAACTAACTCAAAATATCAAGCCAAAAACTCACTCAAAATACCAAGCCAAAACAAACAAAAAAAGGATGCATTTTTTGTGAAATGTTTATAAAACCAAAATATACCTATATTTATTTATAATTAATCTCATCAATTCCCATTTCACACATTTAGAATTTATAATTAATGTTCTTGCCACTATATAAAAGGTAAAATTCTGATTAGGTATAATACTGGTGTAAACAAAAAAAAATTCATATAAAAGCTAGCAGTTTCTAAGCATCATTTTAGTAGTTCTTGTACTCAAAAATTAAATGTCTAATTATAAAAAATAAGCACTGCCAAGATTCTGTAAGTGTTCTCATTTTAAGAAAAAACAATATTCTGAAGTAATTTGGGGACTGCCTTTGTAGATCGGTGGTAAAGGCTCTGTGCTTCCACTGCAGGGGGTACAGGTTCCATCTGTGGTCAGGGAACTAAGATCCCATATGCCCTGCTGTGTGGCTGAAAAAAAAGAAAAACAAAACTGAAATCTTAAACTCTAAGATAAAGTAATTTCGTGTGCATCATTATTGTTGATAAGTAAAGGATGATAGGGTATGTGGTGTTAAAAGCATAGATTCCAAAGCTAGACTGCTGCTGCTGCTAAGTCGCTTCAGTCGTGTCCGACTCTGTGGGACCCCATAGATGGCAGCCCACCAGGCTCCTCTGTCCCTGGGATTCTCCAGGCAAGAATTCTGGAGTGGGTTGCCATTTCCTTCTCCAATGCATGCGTGATAAGTTGCTTCAGTTGTGTCCAACTCTGTGCGACCCTATGGACAGCAGCCCACCAGGCTCCTCTGTCCACGGGATTCTCTAGGCAAGAATACTGGACTACCTGAGTTCAAATCCTGTTCCACCACTTGAGGGCTTTGTATGACCTTGAGCAAGCTATTTGGAATTTCTGTGCTTCTGTGCTTTCCTTTTTTCCTATATGTAAAAAACAAAGTAATGTTGGGGTTGGTGGAGAAGCAATGAATGACAGCCCTCTGTTTCTGCTCTGCAAAGGGCTGAACGTTTATGCCTCCCTAAGACTCACGGGTTGAAACCCTAATCCCTGTGTGATGGTATTAGCAGGTGAGGCCTTTGGAAGGTAATTAGGTTCTGAGGGTGGAGCCCCCTGACTCACTTGTAGAAGAGGCCGCAGACCTTGCTAGCTCCGTTTCCTCCATGCGTGAGGGAGGACCCAAAGAGAAGTCAGCTCTCTGCAACTCAGAAAAAGGTGCCAACCAAACCCACCGTGGTGGTGCTCTGATCTCAGACTTCCAGCCTCCAGAGCTATGGGACACTCTGAAGCTCTGAACCAACTGAGAGAAAGGAGAGCTGGCAGATGAAGGCCAAATATGCCCTTTATGTGAGAAAGAAGAAATGACTGAGGATGACTGAAGAAATGACTCTGAGTCTCTGAGCCAAAAGGACTCCCTAATTTGCAACCCCAGAATCAAGCATAGTCATCTTCCTACTCCTGGGCAGTTCACCCTGTATAAAATGTACAGCACAGAGGACTGGGATATATGCTGCATGAGGCAAACTGCTCCTAAGGTAAGTAGGGGAAAGGCCTGGGCTGGTACAGCCAGTAATTTTCCAGCTGTTCCTGGGGAATTCACTTCATCTCCATGGGAAGGAAGGAAGAATGAGATAAGGAGCCAAGGGTATTTCAGGAAAAATCCCTCTTTCTGGAAATTAGAGAAGACAGGAAGTAATGCTCTTGTGTTTGTCTTAGCTTTATTTGAGAATTAGATGATGTATGTGCAGTGTGCCCCACTAATGATGTTCATATAATAAATGTTAGCTATTATGATGATGCATACTGTTATTAACTATGTCATAGTAAGATTTCACAGAGTCTGACTGGATCCAAGATAGACATCAGAAACCATCTGCTGGCATTCTAGAGATCAGAACTGCATTGTATTTTTAAGTTCTACATTCTGATTTATATTATATCTGGTTAGTAACCCTCAAAATTTGAGCAAAGTAGCAAGCTACATTGTACTTAGTTAAATGTTTTTCCTCTTGTCTGGTATCCTATTCCAGAAAAGCAGTTTCTCCACCCCTTAGCTGCCAGTGCAGGTGTGGGTGGGCTCCTGATTCTCCCCTTTCTGATTCCACCACATGGGGTAGGTTCTACAGGTGGTTGAGTGCAAGGTACAGGTGAATGTATGGCTCCCTTTACTGGGACAATTAGGGCTGAGCACCTGCATAGAGAAGCTCCTGTCTTCATCACACACAACTTTCTAATGCTCTTCTTTTGAGAACCCATTGTTATTTACATTTTCTTTCTCCCCTTTCTAAGGAATGTTGTATCTTTTTGTGTTACGACCCAAAGTTAAATGCCATAAAATTATAGTAGGTTTAAAATCAGACCTGATCAGGAGAAAATTTTGTTTTCTCCACTGGACTCTAAACCACAGTATTTTATGTCCTGGATTGTCTAGCAACTCAGTTCTCCAGAGCTAAAGTGAGGTATAAATACAGTACCTTTTCCAGATGTATAAATACTGTAGTTCATACAGCAGTTCCGTTCTGTTGGCCATGTGCTAGTGAAGAAACTGTAGGAATGATTTGCCTCTCCTTTAGCAGGTGTGTAGAGTAACAGTCCTCGTGTGAAAGTCCCCCCTCCATAGCCTGGCAGCTCTGCTGGCATCAGTTTCTTCAATTACTGTATGCCTCAATAATTGATAGAGTTAAGTGAGTGCAGGTTCGTTTTTTTCGCTGCGTTCCCCTTGAGTGCTTCAGCAACATGAGGCAATTTATCATGCTTTCTGTGCACCAGTGCATAGACTTTTAAAAGAATGAATTAGACTTTCCCTTCCTGTCCAAAAAATAAGCAATTCTCAGGTTTGCAGTGTTGAAAGTCCTGATTGGATCGTTGGTCCAGCAATATCAGCAGGCCAAAGTAACCCAAATCATAGACCCCTCTATTGCTTTTTCCCTCTTGCTTCATTTCCCTTCAGAGAAAGACCCAATTAAAAACATTTGTGGATTTTTCTGAGGCTGTTTCTTTCACAGAGGTTACATTCAGCTCTTTGGCAAAGAAAAATGCCAGAGCAATTAGTGGCTCTAGGGAACCACTAGTTGTTTATGTACTATTTCAGAAGGACCCATTGTGGGCACAGTAGCCTCTACACAGAGGTTCCTTTTAGAATGTGAACGCTTCCTCACTATTTGGAGTATGCTTAAAATTGAAATCAACAGTCCTGCCTTCACAAAGATGCCTTGATTGTATATTCCAGATTAGAAGATGTCATGGCGGCATTCAGTAAGGACACGGGTTTCTTTTCATCATTCTTCTCTGCTCACCTCCAGCTTGCGAGCTCTTGTTTCTCTTTAACATTCAAGAATATTCTGTGATACACTTCTGGAAGACCTGCTGCCGAAATGAAGGAATATATAACAGCAAGTAACTTAGTCATTTCCTAGGTGACATCCTAATAGGAAACCCATTTTTGGATAACAGCCCAACTGGAACTAATTCTCCACTATCCCTCCCAGTCAGGAAATAGCATGTCCAAATTAATCAAATGTTCTGGTGCCGTGTATATGCTAATGTTTAGTGTAATGATGGTGCTGCATCATACAACATGACCAGTTTGTAAAGAATTAGAAATAATTATAGAACCAAGAGGAATGTTATTTAATCTTTCGTTTATTGAGACATTAGCCTAGGATCTTGTAAGTACTTCTTAGTCAAGATTACAAATAGCTGTTAGTTTCCAGAAGCTCTACAGATTGTGCAGGTTGGTAAGGTTCTGGTTAATAGAATGCCAGGAAGCAGAATTTATAATAGCATCAATGCACCAATGCAGAATGTGAGACCCATACCTTTCTAAAGAAACCAACAGAGCCTACACTATCTTAATGGTGTAAAGTAATCTTTAATACACTGTAATTCGGGGAAGATTTACCTTTCAAAAATAAAATAGCCAAATTGGGGAAGTTCAGATAGGATGAGAAGAAAATGTGTATGTAATAATACATAATCAGAAGATAAAATTTGCTATGCAGTGGCCATTTGAAGTAGAAGCACAGCTTCAAAAAGGATTTATTTCTTTAAAAATTGGATTTTAATCACAGACTTCACTTACAGAGTTTTAAAAGCTTTTAAATGCAGTTGAATTTCATGTTTTATTATCCTTCTATATAACCATTCAGATTTTCAAACCAGACAAATTTTTTAAAAGATCAGACCTTTCACTTTAAGAGAGAGCCAACAAGAAAAGGTTGGAGAATTCAGTACAAATTCTAGTGCCCCATGGCCTGAAGGACACACCTGTGGGGTGGGGTGGGGAGACCTAAGCCTTTCCCCTGACCCTGGGAGGCCAAAACCCAACCTTATCAGCCCAGGTTTTATCTTAAGATTTCTCTGAATAGTCAACTCACTTAAACTATATAAAAAGTGAAAATTGCATTTCAAAAATTGTATTTTTGTTACTTTCAGGAGAATAGCAATTGTATAAAATGAAGCACAACAGTATATTATATAGCCTCTGTTTTCCCAGGTTCTTCACTTAAAATTTGATTAAGACAATCATATACTTTGAAGATGGGGAATAATGAATTGCCACTCATATTCTCCTGTGGTTTTAGCTTCAGAGTGTGAATTCTATCTTTGCTCTTCTTATCCCAGTGTGATATTCAGAGTTTCCAGAAATGGAAACTTTTAAGATAGTCTACCTTTAGTGCAGAAGGACCTTGAGAAAAGATGTCTTTGTTGATGTCAGCATTCCACAAACATCCTATTCTAGCGAAATTGACCTATAATATCCAATACCCTGCCTGAGCCTGGGTCACTTGGTGATGTGTGTTAAGTTTGGCTAAAACTACAAGTTACCATTCTCCAAGTGATTCCCATTCATTAAATTTTTTAATTTTCCTTTTTTTCTTATAAGAAAGTAATTTTCTCATTAACAAAAATTGTTAAAAAGCATTTAGGATATTTTAAAAGATATTCCGAGTAATGTAGCTTCCTTGGAGGTGTTTTTCTGAGGTATAGTTTGTATTTTAAAATCTGGGTCTTTGCAAATAAAATGAATTTTCATTCATGGAAACCACATATTTTTAAAATACAAAAATGGTTACTACTAGAAGTGCCCTGGAGAGCATGTTGGTACCAAATGCTAGAAACTACAGAAGGAATGGAAGATCATTAGCTTCACTTTTTTCTAATCTCCCAAGCACTTGTAATCTGTTGTCTAGTTATAACAAAATTGTTTCTGTTAAATGTCACTGAAATATGAATCCATATTTAACTAGATTTGTGACTTTTGGTAGTTGTGATATTGACTTTTATAAACTGTATTTTAGAGTATACTGTCTAGGTGCTCTAATTTGATTATTCCTTTATTCACTTTCCCATTCAAAAGTATTTTAATGCCAATCTGTACAAGGCACTGATTTAGGTGCTATAAATATGACTTAAGCCAGGAGTCTTTCCTTAGAAAGTTTATAGTCTGTAATTGAGACAATGCTTGTAAATAAATAACTATAGAACATGTTTTAAAAAACAAGATGTTTAAGATCAGTGCAGTCAACAGCTATGTGAGTTCAGAGAAGGGCAACAGTGTAGGTCAAGAAGAATTTGAGATGGTTCACTTTGTGAAGAATGTTGCTTTTGACTGAATGTTAAATATTTGAGTGAAATTTTGAGGACTGACAGAAAACAGAAAAATTCTGTAAAGCAATTATCCTTCAATAGAAAATAAATTAATTTAAAAAAATATTTGAGTGAAATTGCTAAGTCATTTGTTGTTCAGTCGCTCAGTTGTGTCCGACTCTGCAACCCTATGGACTGCAGCCCTCCAGGCATCCCTGTCTTTCACTATCTCCCAGAGTTTGCTCAAACTCATGTCCATTGAGTTGATGATACCATCCAACCATCTCATGGTAGTTTTATTTTTAGTTTTTTTAAGAAATCTCCATACTGTCCTCCACAGTGGCTGTATCACTTTACATTCCCACCAACAGTGTAAGAGCATTCTCTTTTCTCCACACCCTCTCCAGTATTTATTGTTTGTAAATATATTTTTGATGATGGCCATTCTGATCAGTGTGAGGTGGTACCTCATTGTAGGGTTTTTTTTGGTACTTATTTAATTTGGCTGCACCAGGTCTCAGTTGCAACATGTGGGATCTAGATCCCTGACCAGGAATGGAACCTGGGCCCCTTGCATTGGGAGTGTGAAGGCCCAGCCATTGGACCATCAGAGAAGTCCCCTCACTGAGTTTTGATTTGCATTTCTCTAATGATTAGGAGTTGATGATGGACAGGGAGGCCTGGCATGCTGTGATTCATGGGGTCGCAAAGAGTCGGACACGACTGAGCGACTGAACTGAGCTGAATGATTAGTGGTGTTGAACGTCTTTTCATTTTCCTTTTTGCCATCTGTCTGTCCTCTTTGGAGAAAAGTCTATTTAAGTCTTCTACCCATTTTTTAAATTGTTTTTTTGATATTGAGCTGCATGAGCTATTTGTATGTTAACACATATATGTGGAATCTAGAAGAATGGTACAGGTGAACCTACTTGCAAAGCAGAAAAAAAAGAGAGACACAGAGGACAAACATATGGACACCAAGGGGAAAGGGGAGAGGGATGGATTGGGAGGCTGGGGTTGACATGTGTACACCACTGTGTATGCAGCAGATGGCTGTGAGGGCCTACCGTAGAGTACAGGGTGGGGAGGAGAAGGTGCAGGATGTTTGTGGGACATAAAGTTAGCCTTAAAAATGCTTTCCAGTATACATTAGGTGTGGGTTTCCCTGGCGCTCAGACAATACGGAATCCGCCTGCAATGCGGGAGACCTGGGTTTGATCCCTGGGTTGGGAAGATCCCCTGGAGGAGGGCATGGCAACCCACTCCAGTATTCTTGCCTGGAGAATCCCCACGGACAGAAAGCCTGGCGGGCTGCAGTCCGTGGGGTCACAGTCAGACACAACTGAGCGACTAAGCACAGCACATACGTTAGGTGCAGACGAGTACTGTTGGATTCCCCTTGTGCAGGTTACCTAGAGTAGTTAAATACTTAGGTCAGACAGCACATTGATAGATGCCAGGGAGTTAGGGACAGAGTTTCGTCTAAGGAAGGTGAAAAACACAGGAGAGGGATGATGGTGAGAGTTGCACAACAATGTGAATATACTTAGTGGCACTGAACTGTACAGTTAAGTGGTTAAAGTAGTATGTTTTATATTATATGACTTTTACCACAATAAAAAAATATTTAAGGGTAGAATACTTAGGGATAGTAGTGGGAAATATTCTAGGCAGAAGAGAAAACAGAGATCCCAAAACTCGGTGCATAGACAGGCAATCATGCATATTACAGCCCACGTGAAGTGGAGCGTATAAAGGGGAAGAGGACTGGAAACATAAGTAGGGACTGATCCGTGGAGCCTTGAATACCTGACTGAGTGTTTAAGTGTTCTTCAGCACCAGTGGGAACCAGCATGACATTTTGAGTATGAGCAGTAATGTCTGATCTGAAATAGAGTGAAGGCAAAGAGAAGGCAGAGGGAAGTTAGGGTTCCCTTTGAGAGAGAACAAAGGCTTAAAGTAGGCGCGTGTATATAGAGATACTGCAGGGATAGATAAGGCAAGCATGTTAACATTTGGGATGTGGGCAAAGAGAAAAGAGCAACCAAGTGTGGCCTGAAGTTTTGAACTGTCATTCTGTAAAATCAAAAGGAACGCTAAAGCAGAGTTCTCCCAGGCTGTCTTCCTGATTGTCGCCCCCCTTGGTATCTGTCTTCTCCAGACCTGCCTTGTAGACCTGTGCTTCTGTTAAGAAGTAAGAAAGTAGTTGTCTACTTCCGGCTTGTTCAGTAAGTAGCAGTGAGGCAAGAGCTATATGCAGCTTCCTCTTGCCAGCCTCAGGGATTGTTTATATCTGACAATCACAGAACTCTTAACTTGGTTGTGCTGTCATAGTTTTCTTATTTACGTGCCCCGCAAATGGATAACCTGCAAGGATGCCTCAACATGATCACTTTCTCCAGCCCCATCACTAATCTCCTGGTAGCTTCTCAAACACACCAAGCCTCTCTTCAACCTCAGGGCCTTTGCACATGCTGTTGCCATTTCCCATGTCTAGTGCTTTGCTTGTTTGGGGCTTTAGTTTAAATGTCATTCCCTCAAGAGGCATTATCTGTTTACCTTCTCTGAAGAAGGTTCCACTCTCTGTTCTCTACGCCCTTTGTTTCTTTCCTACCTATTACTTATTACAACTTAAAATTACTTTATTTGGGTGCTTATTCATTTTCTTTTGTCCTCTTTCCCTGACAAAACATAAAGTCTATGGTAGCATAAGCCATGTCTCTCTTCTTGATCCCTGTATCCCTAGTACCAGAACTATGTCTGGTACTCCTTCAGAGACGCTCAGGAAGTGGTTGTTGAATTAATGAGTGAATTAATTAATGGATGAACCACATATTCAGAATATAACCTAACACTGTCACCGCTTACCCCAAAATAATTTGATTAAATGTAAGGAGAGTAGCAGTGATAGCCTTCAAATCAATATATTCTTATTAAAAAGTATTTGTGTATTTCACATGGTGGTTTTTGAGAAATAGAACAAGTACTAAGCATTCTCCTTAAATTCCTGAACTTACATATTCAATAAAAGCTCTGCAATGCCATACTGTGTTGCCATGATTTTCAACCTTTTTAAAAATGAAATAGAACAGAGAACAGAATAGAAAATATCAGAGTGCATTGCATGCGGTAAGTATAACTTCAAGAAACTTTGTAGTGTGTGTGTGTTGGTCACAATATGAAACTGTTTTTTTTACTGTGACTCAGAGTCAATATATGCTCTTGTATCTCCATGTTATCCCACACCTAATCCCTTATCTGACTGCTGTCATAGTTCTTGAAAGCCAGAATTGAATTGTCATCTTGCAGTGTTAGGATTGCTTGTGGGTCTATTTGCAGTGGAAGCCTTCTCACAAATGCATGCCAAAATTTGACTTTTTTTTCTTTTAGGTTTTTTCTTATTGATCAACCTACCTCGATCTCTCTTTTAATGTTCCGTCCTGCTGTAAAGTGTTCCCAGAGCCCCTTTCATTGCAGAGTGATGGGCTTTGAAGTTAACTGGTGGGGAGGAAGAGCCAGTCAGGGTTGGACAGCAGTAAGACATGGTGTTCTTTACATGGAGAATTTGGACAATGATTTGACACACAGTGGCAATATTTGCTAAAATGAAATTTATGTTAAGTCTTTTTTCTCTTTTTTTCCTCTTTCTAAGCTGCTTGCCTTGTGCTTGGCTGTATGATTTTCCCTGATGGCTGGGATTCAGATGAAGTAAAACGGATGTGTGGAGAAAAGACAGACAAGTACACTCTTGGGGCTTGTTCAGTCCGCTGGGCCTACATCCTGGCCATCATTGGGATTTTGGATGCCCTCATCCTCTCATTTCTGGCATTCGTGCTTGGTAACCGACAAGACAGCTTGATGGCAGAGGAACTGAAGGCAGAAAACAAAGGTAAGACTGCTTTGGGGAACTTAACCCACAGCACAAAAAACGGCGTTCTCCATCCTTTCGCATCTGGTAGCATCCCCTCTTGGTCTAATTTGCTGCTTTTTTTAAAAAATTGAAGTATAGTTGATTTACGATGTTATTTTAATTTCTGCTGCACAGCAAAGTGATTCAGTTAGACAATGTATCTACATTCTTTTTCATGTCCCTTTCCACTATGGTTTATTATAAAATACTGAATATAGTTCCCTGTGCTATACAGTAGGACCTTGATGTTTATCCACTGTTCATGTTTTTAAAAATCTATTTTGTTGAAATATAGTTGATTTATAATGTTAATTTCTACTGTACATCAAGGTGTACATTCTTTTTCATATTCTTTTCCATTATGGTTTATCACAGGATATTGAATGTAATTCCCTCTGCTATACAATACAACCTTAGGGTTTACCAAGGAGGTGGAGGGTTAGGGAAAGGATGATTTGGGAGTTTGGGACAAGCAGATGCTGCATCTTTTCATGGTGTCTAGTTTAGACTTCCTCAAGCATAATTCAAGACACTTATGCAATTAAAATAGCGTATTTTTGCATTTACCTTTCTGAGGTTGAGTCCATAATATTTCAATACTTTTTCAGTTTCTTTTTCCTTCCCTCTCTGAGTTCATGGCTATGATACAACATGTATGTAGAGAGAGAGAGGAGAACATTCTCTACTTGGCTAAACAATAAGTGAAATAAATGCCTGGGAAATCTTTGAGAATCATCTATAAGCATCTTTACTCAGCTACTCACTATATTTGAATTTAGACTCAATCTCTCCAAAAGAGGTAGAGATACCCCAAATAGTTACAGTAAGCTATTTCAGTAATTGCTTAATTAGCTGAATTTTAAATGTGTTATCTGGGTAATCAAAGTCCTCAAATTTCTTTTCAAAAAGAAAATGCCTTCTGAAACATACACACACAACACACAAACTAGGGTAGAAAATAGGACATTGACTAGTGAATGATATATGAATATTATAGTATCCCAGTAAGAGGTAGCAAGTCATTATTCAAGATGAATCTTTTAATTTTCTTTCCAGATTTCTAAACCAATTTCTTGGGATAGAATTTTACTGTCTCTGTTTTGTTAAAGCCTTAGTTTCCTTAAATTGTTTTATCTTTATATTATCTTTAATACTTTGGAGCCACCTTCAATTAAGTGGCGCAGCCTTCTAGCTTTTTTCCCTAATTAAGAACTAAATCCATCCTTGAATTATGAAATTCAGTTTATTTCGAGTAGTGTTTATTTCAAAACTCTTTACTGCCTCAAATATAAGCATACGTTAGCACCTACATGAATGTCACATGTAATGATAGTGTAGTAAGCTTTATGTTTAGAGCATCACTCCTTATGCTTGTAAACCATGAAATATAAAGAGATAAATAGAGAAGTCTAGGAGAGCAGCAGTCATGCATGAGCCCTTTATCTCCCTCATTTATAGACAGAAAACATAATGGTTTACTCAGTTCTATCAGAAATATTCTAAACACAAAAATAATCCTCTCATAAGGGAATAGTGCTGAACTTCCCCAAAACACAACCACTTCCCTCTCAAAGTTGCCTATTCTACATAAAAAGGACCATGTGAAGATGGTGATTACACTTACAAAGCATGTTGAAGATTTAAAGTGCTTTCACATTTACTCATTAATTTGGTGCCCTTGGCTATTGTCTTTGGGACTTGTTGTATGTACATGGGTCTTTGTCCTATTAAATTCACTTCAAATTTCATGGTAAAGATAACTTAATATTAGAATAACTTTCCCTAGAGAATGAATTAAAAAAAAACACTACTTTGTTCTGCAAATGCTTGTTTCTGACCACCACCCAGAATGCTATTTATTCACTATACAAATCAAAGTTACATTAAAAACCTTTAACTTTCCAGGTACTCTTTGACCACATGTAACAAGAAGAAAAAAATTAGCAAAACCAGGAAAGTTTTCACTTGACTACTGAGAATTCTCACTCATAATCTCATATTATGAGAATCTGACAATTCTCCTGAATTCATACCTCAGGAAGGAACAGAAGGATTTTAGAATAATAATAGTTTTTAAGATGAATCTTTCCCTCCAGTTGATTCAATTAAATGTGGATGTCTGATCCCTTCTATCTAGGTCTTTATTAAAGAAAATGTTATTTTCAACTCGATATATTGGAAACACCTTAGTAAAAGCTTTAATGGGAAAGAAGATTAAAAGAAACCAATATAAGGTTTAGGGACTATCTGTATATAATTTTTCATGTTGATCTTCTTCTGCATTTGGATGTATCATATATGGGTGTAGACCACAGTTTCTTCCATGTGGTTCTGAAGAACTAAAATCTGTAGCAGTTCATCTAGATCACATAAGATAGATCTAGTAAAGCAGCAAAGAACATCAGGCCATACTGATAAAATATTTCAATTCTCCTGCATTTTTATTTCACAATTGCAATTCCTTTTCCTAGAACTCTGATAATGTGTCAACAGTTTTATTACCCAGGCATTTCTTAAACAATAAGGTCTGTTTAAAGTCAGAGCAGGTCTAAGCCTTGTATAAAATGTGATCATACATGAATGTTTCTGAGAAATTATAGATTTACAGTTGTACAAAGTGGGCTTTATTGTTATTATTCAAATACTTGTTCAGTGTTGAAACTTGCAAAAACTTAGGTTGTTTGAGAGAAAGCCTATCAGTGATTTGTTTGTATGTTTGTATATAGGCATAGTTTCACTAACCAGTAGTTTAATGGCTTTGAAGTGCACACAATAACCAAAACCAAATACCTTGATGTTACCTTCTATTAGATCTTACTTCCCTGAGGATCTATAAAAATAATTTGTAATTATGAAATTGGTTATATACAAATAGGGGCTTTTGCAATTTGCATGGCTACGTTAATATAAGTTCTCCCTTATTGAAACTGTTTCTCATGATTATTTTTTTTTCTAGTAAAACTAACATTATGTCCTTTGATAGCTAAGGCCTCCTTTGGGTTCCAAGGCAATGCAGTAAAACAAGAGGCAGATCTAGCTCATGGAATTTTAGGGGATTTTATAAACTACATGATGCCTTCTAGTATCATGGAAGCAGATAGTACCATAATTGAAGCTTTGGCTCAGAAGAAGAAACCTTTGTACATTCATGTATAGGTTATATCGCCACACGCACTGTAATACTTTTTACAGTCTTCCAGTTTTATGACCTGCCAGTCATCATAACAAACTACACCCTATAGCAAGTAGTGGGACCATTATGGGAAGAATAAACGTGCAACTGTGGCATATGCCCCACAATGCAAAGAAGTTTGTCCTGAAAGGCCTTATCATTTTTCTTCATTTGTTTTTTATAATTAATGTAAGAACGTGCTTGCCCTGTGTATCTAGAGAAGCCACCAAATGGGTTCAGTATAATAAGATACTGCTTAGATCTATGAGTCCTTCCCAACAGCCACCCCAGTGATCAAAACAAGAATCACTGTTACAGACCATAGCAGAGAAGGGAAGGACACTCAGTTCTGATTGTTGACCTATATGCTCCAGAATCATGAATTAATCTTCATGAAGGTGCTTTTCAAAGAGAAAAGAGGAGAGGTGCTCAGATGAACACGTGTGCCTCTGCCTCTTAAGATGGATTTCCAGTGACCTCACCTCAATCCCATTTCCATGGCCCCATACCATACCCCTCACAGCATTTCATAAGGCCTTCCTTTTCAAAGAATGTAAACATAATTTGAAAGAGCTCAAAGCTGAAGTTTATCATAAATTGTGAAATGGCAAAGTTTGAATGAAGGAGTTGTGATGTTCTTTCACCAAACCAAAAGCAACAGCTTTGATGATGCAAGTGTTATCTTAGAGGGAACTTCTGTAAGAGATAAAGTTAATCATCTGTGGCAGTCAATCAGACTTCTGAAATATTTTTACATGCCCCACACAAGCTTCCACTGAAAAACAAAAAAGGAGTGAAAACTTTAAATACCCAGCTCACTGTATACAAGAGTTAGCATATACAAGAAAACATAGCCGTGTCCCCTGAATCTGGGGAGCCAGCCCTGCTGGCTGTGTGCTGTCCCTGGATCTGGGGATAGATGCAGACAGGCAGGTGTTCATTCTTGTTTGGGAGTTGGACAGCGTGATTTCTAAATGAGCCAACAACACTAGGCATTTAACCTCGTTATGCTGCTTAATTGCATATTTTAACACACTGAACTGTGAAGTCAATTTAATTATGTAAAATTAAAGTTTCATCCAGATAAAAAGGATTTGAAATGAAAGCTTCATTTTCAATTTCTTTCATTAATTGTGAAAGGATAAATAATTACATTTTCCAGAGCTCCTTTGCCACAAATATCTCTTTCCTTGTCAGACACCACTCATAAAGAGGTCTGTTTCTGCATTTGTGTGTATGGTCTTTGGAACTGCTTATCAGATAATTGGGGCCTCTCAAGCAGTTTTAAAGTCACTTTGTCTTCTAGCACTTCAACTGCAAATGAGAAAACATTATCCATCAAGAGATGACTTCAGCTACCATTTATTAAGTGGTTTAAGCTATTTTTAATGCTATAATAGGGGGAGTTACAATAAATTCATTTTACATAAATAACTAATTGAGAAACACTTCAGAATTTTTTTTTTAACACTTCAGAATTTTGACTGAAGGTACCATGCCATGCCACGACCTCATTGTGGGCGGCAGTGTGGTCTGTGGATAGAACGCTCACTGCCGAGAGCTGGTATGATGTGACCTGAGGGGCTCTGTGTTCATATCTTAATAGTCCCAGAATTCAGCTTCCTTGTCCGTAAAATGCAGGCTTGCCTACATGACATCTGAGGTTTCTTCCAGCTGTAAAATATTCCAATTCAAGGGACACCCTCAGAGCTGCCCTTTAAGGTTGTCCTTGAAGGCTTTTTAGGGATGTGTTAGCAATGCAGGGGTGACTAGGAGAAGGGAAAGAAAGTTCAAAAGGAAGGAGGTCGAGGATGCCTCAGTGTTTCTTCCTTAGTCATGCACCTCCCCACAGCCCCACTCATTCATACCATCAAGAGGAGAATGAGTCAGATTTAGAAACTCAGTCCCATGCAGAGGAGGCTCCTTGCCCCACTAGATTCCATGTGGACGCCTTGACAGTGAACAGAGCCCCAGATCACAGACCCAAACTCTGTTTCTGGTCCCAACTTTGGCACTTATTAGTCATGTGACTTTGAGTAAGTGTCTTAACATCTCAGAGCCTCTGCTTCACTTTCTTTAAAATGAGAACAGTAACACCCATCTCTGCCTCCTCTATAGAGTTGGGAGAATCTGACAAAAACATGGGTATAGAAGCAATTTATAATCAGTCATGTTGATATAGGCTTTGCTTATTGCTAATCATTTCCTCCAAATGACATTTTATTTGATCTTTGGAATAATCCTGTGAGATAGTTACTGTCATCCTAGTTTTACATGTCAGAACCTGAGGCTTGTAAAAGTTAAATATTTTGTGTAAATTTTCATAGCTAGGAAGGAATGGATCCAGGACTCAAACACAAATCATTTTACTCAGAATTTCAAGTTCTATTACACAACATGATGTAATCAATTCTTAGTGCATGCTGATTCTGTTGCTTTCCACTGACTAGTCAGCCCTGTACAAGTAAGAGTTTAGTCTTATTTTCATTTGGTAGCTTTTAGATAACGGTATTCAAACAAAAGCTTAATACACTTGAGAGTAGGGAATAGCCTTGGTTTAAAACTCATCCTCTTGCTTGACTCTGTAACTTTATAAAAACCTAGTGAGATAAGATCAGGAAACCTTCAAGTACTTTGAATTAAAGTTTTAGCAAGGCCACAGTGAATTGTGTTTCCCAGTGGGATTTGTGTTGAATGAAGTCCTTGTGGTCACTAAAGCATCTCAGAGTGTACATTGAAAAAATAGCATATATCCTGACACTTTTTCAGAAGGACTCAAATCAATCTGAGAGTTGAAACAGACCTTAGTGCTCATAGAATGGTTTTATATACTTGCAGCTTCTCACTCTTTCATAAGCTCACTTCATTCACTTTTTCTCCCCCAGCTCTACACGGACCCTGTCATATGAAGATCGCCCCTAGTGTCCTAACTGCCCGATTTCAGTCAGTTATCAGTCCTTGTATTAACTTGCTCTTGTTGTCGTTTAGTTGATCAGTTGTGTCAAAAGACACCCAGATCCTCACCCTTCTCTGTCCCATCACTGCTGCCACCCTGGTGCAGGCCAAGTCTTGGCAGAGCAGAACCAGTGCGATCCTGTTAAAGAAGGGTAGCTGGATCATGCTGTTCCTCAACTCGGGACCCTCCAGTGACTGGATGATGCACTCAGAGTGAAAGCTAGAATCCTTTCCCAGGGTGTGCAAGACCAGGCAGATCTGCCTCCGTCCTGGCCACTCTGACCTCCTCTGAGCTTTTTCTCCTTGCTTCCTCTGCTTCAGACGCACTGACGTTCTTGCTGTTTCTCAGACACTCCAGGGGTGGTCCCATCTCAGGGTCTACATTTGCTGTTCCCTCTGCCTGAAATGTTCTTCCTCAAAACCTCAAAGCTCGCTCCCTCATATCTTTCCTGTCTTACCCAAATATAACCCTCTCAGTGGGGTGTTCCCTGGCCAACCTTTCTAAAATGTTTTCTGACACATGTATTTTATCCAGCCCACTGAATATTCTGCTTCTTTTGTTGCTGCTGTTGTTGTTAATTGTCTCCCCAGAAAAGCTCCACAGGGGCAGGGATTTTTCTCTCTTGTTCACTACTGTATCCTCAGTGCCTAGAATAATGCATGGCATTTGTAAGTATACAATAATTATGTATTGAATGATTGAATTAATGAATTCATCTCTAGCTCATGAAATGGTCGTTCCATTGTTACACAGATCTTAACCTTGGAAGGTTTTTATTTCTGTTAAGTTGAAACATGCCTCCTTTAATGTTTAAAGTGAAAGTAAAGTGCTAGTCACTCAGTCATGTCAGACTCTTTGCAGCCCCATGGACTGTAGCCCACCGGGCTTCTCTGTCCATGGGCTTCTCCAGTCAAGAATACTGAAGTGGTTGCCATTTCCTTCTCCAGGGGTTCGTCCTGACCCAGGGATTGAACCTGCATCTCCTGCATTGCTGGCAAATTCTTTACTATCTGAGCCATATGGGAAGCCCACATCCTTGTGATATTTACTCACAGCTAACCCCTCTTCTACTTCAGACTCTTGATTTATGTGGAAACAGTTACTGTGTCTGTAATGGTTAAAGTTACACATTCACCAGCAGCATGACTCTCCATGTCTTGCTGGGCATCTGCAGGCACCCATGTAGTCAGTGCTGTCCGCTGTCTTCCCTAGGTGCCAGGGCAGAGTGCACCACTGGGGAGGGGGAGGGGGAGGACATCCAAAAGTGTGGGAGAAGGAAGAGAACTTTACAGTTGTCCATGGATGTGTTGCTAGAGTTCGTCTCCTTCAGTTGACCCTCTATGCCGAGGTAACTTGGACAACATCTAAGATGTTGTTGTGAGACTGACTCTAGTCTATCCAACAAATACACACTGAGATCATGAATGTACCATGGTGCGCTTGAAGAGGAAGCTCTCCCTTTGATGGGTACCCAACCTGAAATGATGCCCTCAGAGCAAGTGTCTTCCTCTCAGCCCTCCCCGATTAGACTGCCAGTCTGAAGTGGTTTAAGAATCTGAGGGCAAAGGCAGAGCGGACTTTGAGTGGCTGTCATGCAAGCTCCATCTCTAACCACTTTACTCCAATATCCAAAGCAATTTTGACATTTCAGTGATCTTTTCAGTCCCTGAGATCAGGACTGAGAAAGAATCTCTAGGTAAACATCAAAGCAGCTAAAAGAAAGGAAGAAGGAGGGAGTGAAAAATAAAAAAGAAATTGTATACAACAAAAACATGAAATCTAACACTTAGCCCTACCAGTAAATTTTCAACATTCCAGCAAAACTTTAAATGAAGTCCTGCAGTTAGGTTAAAAATTACCTGCTTCTCTCTACCCCTTACTTCCCTGTTTTAACAGTATCATCATGAGAGCTGAAAATTTGAGGAATATCATAACCCCACCTCCCAAGTTTGAGGGGCCACTCAAGTTTATTGATTATGTTTACTTACTTCTAAGTTACTGATCTGTGGCCAATTATTTTTTAATTTTATTTTATTAAGACTGTGTCCAATTTCAGATCTATGTACTCTAGATTGCAACAGTAGGCCCCTCAGTCTTTGAAATTAATGATCCAATAAATTAATTAATTAAGATCCATTATCTCTTCCTAAATTTGCTGTTTTTTACATGTAATATGGACTCAATCATTAAAGTAAACTCGATTTCAGGGAAAATCTCTTATTTCTGGTCTTCTCATCTACACATTTAAGTTTCTAGGCTACAAATATACCTCTGAAAATTCCCCTCCCCCCCCATAAATATGCTCAAGTAATTTAGTTTCTTCCTGTTTATCTAGTTAGTTTCCTAACAATGAACCCCTCTAGTTTTTTCTCTAATTCACCCTGAAGTCTCTAATTCTCTTCATATTTCCTACCTGGAAAAGAACAGGTACCAAGTGAAATGTTAGTGTTCTTAACTTTAATTCTAGTTAAATCTCCTTGGGCCTCAGCCTCCCTACTCAGACTTCTTTTTTTAGTGTACATGAAATTTTTTGGCAAATGATGTTTACATTCTTGCTACATGCTCACTGATATTCAATTGCCCGGTCAGAGAACACACTGAAAATGTAACCTGTCACTTCACTTGCCCCAAACTGTAACCTGATTCTTCACTTGGCCCTGACAAAGGAGAAAGAGTGTTGTTTTTAATATCTGTTAAGGAAGGTAAGGACACAGTTCCAAGCAGATACTCTTGAGATAAATAAATGTTGAGATTACTTGCAGAAATAGGAGTTCTCTGCTAGTGCCTCAGGGCTTCTCTGGTGGCTCAGCTGGTAAAGAATCCACCTGCAATGTGGGAGACCTGGGTTCTATCCCTGGGTTGGGGAGATCCCGCGGAGGAGGACATGACAACCCACTCCAGTATTCTTGCCTGGAGAATCCCCATGGATAGAAGAGCCTGGTGGACTACACAGTGCTTCACAGAATATGACCACCTCCCACAAAAACCCTGCAAATAACATTTTTTACTCTAAGTTTCTTGAAAATAAAAACTATATCTTATTTATCTCATCTCCAGTATTATAGTTGTCAGGAAATAGTAAATGCTTAATAAATTTAAACACTATTTTTATTGAATCAATTACATGAAAGAATTTTGTAAACAATGTCCCCTCCTAACATGTTTTCTGTACATGAAACAGTTTTTCCTTCACATGTATTTTTAAAGAATCAAAGAATAGCATATTAGAACAATGTACTAACTCTGCCACTTGCGACACACAAGTGCACCTTTTTAGGCCTTATTTCAACAGCCACAAAAATGTGGCTGTGCAGTTGCTATGTGCTGAGCGATGGGAAAAACGAGGGCAGTCAACTCATCAAACATCTCTTCCTCCCCTTGTGTATGCCAAGCCTCATGATAGACACCAGGAGTTCCTAAATAAGTGGGGCAGGGTCTGCCCTCTGTCTCTTTGGGGAGAACAGGTAGTGTTACATGTATTAGGTTATATTTCTGAAGTCCAATCCCATTCTCATACCTGTGGCTTTGGCAGGTAACTTTGTTGGTACCTGGTGTCTGTAAAGTGAGTGCATGCCCATCCCTGAGCTACCTCACTCCAGCACCAGTGAAAGATGATGCTATAATAAGTAGAGACTGCTTCCCAAGGACAATTGAATATACAAGGTTTAGTCTTCTGAGAGGCTTTAAACAAATCAGCTTGCAGAAAAGCATCGAGTCTGTTAGTGTTAGAGAAACAAAAAAGAACGCAACTGTAAAGAAATGAAAAAATGCAGTAGGTGTGTTGTGGACAGGGACAAGTCAAAATGGAGAGGGGGTTAGTTTTCTCTTACTGCTAAAACATTTGTTTTAGAGCAGCCTGTTGAAAATCTAAGCTCCAGAAACTGAGGAAAAGTCCCTTGTAACTGCCAACATTGTCACCCTTGAACCATGTCTTTCCAGTCAGTCAGCCTGCTGATCCTCAACAAGTGCTATTTATGCATTTCACTGACTTTTTCTTCCTGGTTTACTGCAGATGTAATCTGGGCCTTGGATTTGGTAGAGAAAGATCAGTTTGGCCTGACTAGATATCATCTCTCTAACTTAATTCGTCCGTGTCACCTTTGATGATGTGCCTGGAATAACCAGGAGGTGAAATGTGAATTCTGGCAACGGCCACCCAACGCTGTCTGCAAGTTGATGTGCTGTCGAGCCCACAAGAGAGAGAGTGACAATATCGTCAAGAGATCTGGAGGGCAGGATTCAACCAGGGAGAAAAAGCAGCTGTGGTGTTAGTGTCAGCCACCCCAACACGTGTTCTGACAGAGCCACGAGACTGCTTGGTCACTGGAGAAAAGCCAGCCACAGCGCCTCAGGGCAACAGGTGAGGCTGCAGCCCTCACTGAAGGAGGCTCTGACCCAGATTCTCCACAGAGAATCTAGAACACTGTCCCTTGTCCCGGAGAAGGTGACAAGCCCAGAAGTCACATGAGCAAACTCCATCTGCTGGCCTGATAGTTCCTCACCAGGGGCTGGCCTTTTGGTGCCAATGCCAACACCCAAAATGAAAGACATTCTCTGACTGTCCTGACAGGAGAAGTGCAATTATCTGGACTCTGGGAGCTTTGTTTCCAGTTCACCCATTTAAAAGAAAAAGAAAAAAAAAAAAATTAACACCTTCCCTGAGGGTGTTCAAAGATACTATATTGACTAGTATAAGGTAGCAGATTACCAGATGACACTGTCTTGAAGTTTTATTTTCAGAAAAATCTAAAAACATGAGTGACTGGTTAGTTAGTTTTTGTTTTTTTTAAATCAACCTGAGAGAAAGTCTTAGTGGTGGGCTTCATAACTCTTCAGATGTAGAGTGAATGACCAACTCTCCCCTCTCATGTATTGGGTGAGGAGTTATCAAGCTAAAGAAGTGTTGAAATACAGAGTGAGGACTTTTAGAGGCATAAATCACTTGACTCTTTACAATCACCTGGGGGGCTTTAAAGTAGATTCCAGTGCTTGGGCACCACTGCAGAGATTCTAATTCAGTTGGCGTGAGGTGGATCCAAGTACAAGAACTCCCAGGAGTTTCTCATGTGCAGCCAGGGTTAAGGACCAATAGCCTCATCCAGCACCTCATTTTACAGATAAGGAAGCGGAGCCACAGAGTAGGGAAATAAAGACCGTCTCAAATCATTTCTAATTTTTATAATTTGAAATCAGGTAACCCATGAAAATAGTCATTTCACTCTATAATAGGCTAAATAATCACCTCTCTGATATAGTCTGGACTTCCCAGGTGGCACAGTGATAAAGAATCCACCTGCCAATGCAGGAGATGTAGAGGACACAGGTTCAATTCCTGGGTCAGGAAAATCCCCTGGAGGAAGAAATGGTAACCTACTCCAGAATTCTTGCTGGAAAAATCCCATGGGTAGAGGAACCTGACAGGCTACAATTCATGGGGTCACAAAGAGTCAGACACGACTGAGCACGCACCCACAGTATAGTTCTGCTGCTACTATTTTTGGAAACAGAGCTGTCTGCCAGCCCTGGGAAATCGATTTGTGGCACCTGCTGGCCCTGTGAACTTGGGTAAACCTCTGTAAGCCTCAGTGTCTTCTTCTGTAAGGACATTCATAGTACCTGCCTCACAGAGATTTGGTGAAAATAATGCATGTAAACTGTCTGTCGCAGTGTTTGACACCGATCAACTGTGTTTACTTTGAGAGTTTGATTTTATAGTTTTTATTATATTAACACTTAATAGCTTATTTGTATGCCATGGTTCATGTGATGCAGAGCCCCCACTCTAATCACTGTACCAGGGGCTCCCTCTGTTCTTATCAACTCTATGTTGTTATGGGGACCTCATTAAAATCTAGAGATTGCTCCATTCACATGTTTAAATATTTTTTTTATCTGGTAGTTTTGCAAATATTTTTAATATGACTGGTGAGGGTTGGTTTGTTGAAAGTTTTTTTTTTTCCTTTGACTTTTATAATCTTCCTGCATATACTCATATCTCACGATAAGCAGGGGTGGGATGTGGGAGGAGTTATTCCTTTACATTTGCTACTCAAAGAGCTCAAACCTTATAGCTGTCTCTGTAAATTCAGTGGCAGTTACCAAGGAGAATCCATGACCCCCTGATGGAAATGAGACTCACTCTTTACCATGTTACCCAATTCCAGCCTGGCTGCGAAGTCCTTCACTGCATTGTGGAACTGTGAGTGGCAAACTCAGGGCCTTAAAAATGTCTGTGAGAGATGTCCTTCAGAAGTGATAGAGGGAAAGGATTCCACCAAGGCAGAAAATGCAGTAAAGACAAGAATCTCCTGAATATAGGAGAATATAGTCCTTTCAGTTTGTACACAGGGTGATAAAAATTTCGTGCCACTAGGCTAGTGTGTGACTGTGTTTGGATCAGAGCACATCTTTATTTTCCTCACCATACACATGGCAAATATAATCCATAAGTCAAACAAACATAAGTAATAAAATTGTATTAGAAGCTAAAATGGAGAGAAATCCTCCCTCATTATTCAAAACCCATTTCTCTCTGGCTCTCTCTCCTGATGCACTCTAAATTGATCCTTTCCCTCACCAGCTAATTTACAACCACTAGATAACAAACTTTATTATTATTAAAATAATAACATTTCAGGTTGTTGTTCAGTCGCCAAGTCGTGTCCGATTCTCTGTGACCCCGTGAACTTCAGCATGCCAGTCTTCCCTGTCCTTCACTATCTCCCTGAGTTTGCTCAAGTTCAAGTCCATTGAGTCAGTGATGCCATCCAACCATCTCATCCTTTGCACCCCCTTTTCTTGCCCTCAGTCTCTTGTAGCTATCAAAGTTCTATGAGAAAAATATGTACCTGGGGATGCTTATTTTAAATAAAATTAAAAAATGAAAAGATGGCTTCAGTAGTTCCAAGAAACAGCTCTAAGGAGTGTTTTTTTCCAAATTAATAAACTTTATCTTTTAAAGCAGTTTTCCATTTACACCAAAACCAAATAGAAAGTCTGATTTCCCTCACACTTTCATTGTGTATATACGCCACATCTTCCTGCACGCTTTCATTGTGTATGTATACCACTTCTTCTTAAGCCACTTATCGTTGATGGGCACTTGGATTGTTTTTATATCTTGGCTATTGTAGACAGTGCTTCTGTGAACATTGGGATGCATGTATCTTTTATTTTTTCCAAATATATACTCCCAGGAGTGGGATTGCTGGATCATATGGTAGCTCTATTTTTAGTTCTTTTTTTTTCCATTTATTTTTATTAGTTGAAAGCTATTACTTTACAATACTGTAGTGGTTTTTGTCATACATTGACATGAATCAGCCATGGATTTACATGTGTTCCCCATCCCAATCCCCCCTCCCGCCTCCCTCCCCATCCCATCCATCTGGGTCTTCCCAGTGCACCAGCCCTGTGCTCTTGTCTCATGCATCCAACCTGGGCTGGTGATCTGTTTCACCCTTGATAGTATACTTGTTTCAATGCTATTCTCTCATAACATCCCACCCTTGCCTTCTCCCACAGAGTCTAAAAGTCTGTTCTGTACATCTGTGTCTCTTTTTCTGTTTTGCATATAGAGTTATCGTTACCATCTTTTTAAATTCCATATATATGCGTTAGTATACTGTATTGGTCTTTATCTTTCTGGCTTACTCACTCTGTATAATGGGCTCCAGTTTCATCCATCTCATTAGAACTGATTCAAATGAATTCTTTTTAATGGCTGAGTAATATTCCATTGTGTATATGTACCATAGCTTCTTTATCCATTCATCTGCTGATGGGCATCTAGGTTGCTTCCATGTCCTGGCAATTATAAATAATACTGCGATGAACATTGGGGTGCACATGTTTCTTTCAGATCTGGTTTCCTCAGTGTGTATGCCCAGAAGTGGGATTGCTGGGTCATATGGCAGTTCTGTTTCCAGTTTTTTAAGGAATCGCCACACTGTTCTCCATAGTGGCTGTACTAGTTTGCATTCCCACCAGCAGTGTAAGAGGGTTCCCTTTTCTCCACACCCTCTCCAGCATTTATTGCTTGTAGACTTTTGGCTAGCAGCCATCCTGACCAGCGTGTAATGGTACTTCCTTGTGATTTTGATTTGCATTTCTCTGATAATGAGTGATGTTGAGCATCTTTTCATGTGTTTGTTAGCCATCTGTATGTCTTCTTTGGAGAAATGTCTCTCTAGTTCTTTGGCCCACTTTTTGATTGGGTCATTTATTTTTCTGGAATTGAGCTGCAGGAGTTGCTTGTATATTTTTGAGATTAATCCTTTGTCTGTTGCTTCGTTTGCTATTATTTTCTCCCAATCTGAGGGCTGTCTTTTCACCTTACTTATAGTTTCCTTTGTTGTGCAAAAGCTTTTAAGTTTCATTAGGTCCCATTTGTTTATTTTTGCTTTTATTTCCAATATTCTTGGAGGTGGGTCATAGAGGATCTTGCTGTGATTTATGTCAGAGAGTGTTTTGCCTATATTCTCCTCTAGGAGTTTTATAGTTTCTGGTCTTACATTTAGATCTTTAATCCATTTTGAGTTTATTTTTGTGTATGGTGTTAGAAAGTGTTCTAGTTTCATTCTTTTGCAAGTGGTTGACCAGTTTTCCCAGCACCACTTGTTAAAGAGGTTGTCTTTTTTTCCATTGTATATCTTTGCCTCCTTTGTCGAAGATAAGGTGTCCATAGGTTTGTGGATTTATCTCTGGGCTTTCTATTCTGTTCCATTGATCTATATGTCTTTGTGCCAGTACCATACTGTCTTGATGACTGTGGCTTTGTAGTAGAGCCTGAAGTCAGGCAGGTTGATTCCTCCAGTTCCATTCTTCTTTCTCAAGATTGCTTTGGCTATTCGAGGCTTTTTGTATTTCCATACAAATTGTGAAATTATTTGTTCTAGTTCTGTGAAAAATGCCGTTGGTAGCTTGATAGGGATTGCATTGAATCTATAGATTGCTTTGGGTAGTAGAGCCATTTTCACAATATTGATTCTTCCAATCCATGAACACGGTATATTTCTCCATCTGTTTGTGTCCTCTTTGATTTCTTTCATCAGTGTTTTATAGTTTTCTATATGTAGGTCTTTCGTTTCTTTAGGTAGATATACTCCTAAGTATTTTATTCTTTTTGTTGCAATGGTGAATGATATTGTTTCCTTAATTTCTCTTTCTGTTTTCTCATTGTTAGTGTGTAGGAATGCAAGGGATTTCTGTGTGTTAATTTTATATCCTGCGACATTACTGTATTCATTGATTAGCTCTAGTAATTTTCTGGTAGAATCTTTAGGGTTTTCTATGTAGAGGATCATGTTGTCTGCAAACAGCGAGTGTTTTACTTCTTCTTTTCCTATCTGGATTCTTTTTATTTCTTTTTTTGCTCTGATTGCTGTGGCCAACACTTCCAAAACTATGTTGAATAGTAGTGGTGAGAGTGGACACCCTTGTCTTGTTCCTGACTTTAAGGGAAATGCTTTCAATTTTTCACCATTGAGGATAATGTTTGCTGTGGGTTTGTCATATATAGCTTTTATTATGTTGAGGTATGTTCCTTCTATTCCTGCTTTCTGGAGAGTTTTTATCATAAATGGATGTTGAATTTTGTCAAAGGCTTTTTCTGCATCTATTGAGATAATCATATGGTTTTTCTCTTTCAATTTGTTAATGTGGTGTATTACATTGATTGATTTGTGGATATTAAAGAATCCTTGCATTCCTGGGATAAAGCCCACTTGGTCATGATGTATGATCTTTTTAATATGTTGTTGGATTCTGTTTGCTAGAATTTTGTTAAAGATTTTTGCATCTATGTTCATCAGTGATATTGGCCTGTAGTTTTCTTTTTTTGTGGCATCCTTGTCTGGTTTTGGTATTAGGGTGATGGTGGCCTCATAAAATGAGTTTGGAAGTTTGCCTTCTTCTGCAATTTTCTGGAAGAGTTTGAGTAAGATAGGCGTTAGCTCTTCTCTAAATTTTTGGTAGAATTCAGCTGTGAAGCCGTCTGGTCCTGGGCTTTTGTTTGCTGGAAGATTTCTGATTACAGTTTCGATTTCCTTGCTTGTGATGGGTCTGTTAAGATCTTCTGTTTCTTCCTGGTTCAGTTTTGGAAAGTTATACTTTTCTAAGAATTTGTCCATTTCCTCCAAGTTGTCCATTTTATTGACATAGAGCTGCTGGTAGTAGTCTCTTATGATCCTTTGTATTTCAGAGTTGTCTGTTGTGATCTCTCCATTTTCATTTCTACTTTTGTTGATTTGGTTCTTCTCCCTTTGTTTCTTAATGAGTCTGGCTAACGGTTTGTCAATTTTATTTACCTTTTCAAAAAACCAACTTTTAGCTTTGTTGATTTTTCTATGGTCTCTTTGGTTTCTTTTGCATTTATTTCTGCCCTAATTTTTAAGATTTCTTTCCTTCTACTAACCCTGGGGTTCTTCATTTCTTCCTTCTCTAGTTGCTTTAGGTGTAGAGTTAGGTTATTTATTTGACTTTTCTCTTGTTTCTTGAGGTAAGCCTGTATTGATATGAACCTTCCCCTTAGCACTGCTTTTACAGTGTCCCATAGGTTTTGGGTTGTTGTGTTTTCATTTTCATTCATTTCTATGCATATTTTGATTTCTTTTTTATTTCTTCTATGATTTGTTGGTTATTCAGAAGTATGTTATTTAGCCTCCATATGTTGGAATTTTTAATAGTTTTTTTCTTGTAATTGAGATCTAATCTTACTGCATTGTGGTTAGGAAAGATGACTGGAATGATTTCAACTTTTTTGAATTTACCAAGGCTACATTTATGGCCCAGGATGTGATCTATTCTGGAGAAGGTTCCGTGTGCACTTGAGAAAAAGGTGAAATTGATTGTTGGGGTGAAATGTCCTATAGATATCAATTAGGTCTAGCTGGACCATTGTGTCATTTAAAGTTTGTGTTTCCTTGTTAATTTTCTGTTTAGTTGATCTGTCCATAGGTGTGAGTGGGGTATTAAAGTCTCCCACTATTATTGTGTTATTGTTAATTTCCCCCTTCATTGTTGTTAGCATTTGCCTTACATACTGCGGTGCTCCTATGTTGGGTGCATATATATTTATAATTGTTATATCTTCTTCTTGGATTGATCCTTTGATCATCCTTCTTTGTCCTTCTTTGTCTCTTTTCACAGCCTTTATTTTGAAGTCTATTTTATCTGATATAAGTATTGCGACTCCTGCTTTCTTTTGGTCTCCGTTTGCGTGAAGTATTTTTTTCCAGCCCTTCACTTTCAGTCTGTATGTGTCCCTTGCTTTGAGGTGGGTCTCTTGTAGACAGCATATATAGGGGTCTTGCTTTTGTATCCATTCAGCCAGTCTTTGTCTTTTGGTTGGGGCATTCAACCCATTTACATTTAAGGTAATTATTGATAAGTATGATCCTGTTGCCATTTGGTTTGTTGTTTTGGGTTCGTGTTTATACAACCTTTCTGTGTTTCCTATCTGGAGAAGATCCTTTAGCATTTGTTGAAGAGCTGGTTTGGTGGTGCTGAATTTATTTTTAGTTCTTTAAAGAGCCTCCATGCTGTTCTTCATAGTATGTGTACCAATATACATTCCCACCAACAGTGTATGATGGCTCCCTTTTCTCCACATTCTCCCCAGCATGTATTACTTGTAGATTTTTTGATGGTGATCATTCTGACTGGTGTTAGGTTTTGATTTGCATTTGCATTTCTCTAATAATTAGTGATGTTGAGCATCTTTTCCAGTGCCTGGTGGCCATCTGTGTGTGTTCTTTGGGTAAATGTCTGTTTAGGTCTTCTGCCAATTTTTTGATTGTATTGTTGTTTCATATATATATATATATTGAGTTGGGCAAACTGTTTGTATACTTTGGATATTAACTTCCTGTCAGCCACATTATTTGCAAATATTTTATCCCATTTCCAAGGTCATCTTTTTGTTGTTGATTTCCTTTACTGTGCAAAAGCTTTTAAGTTTGATGAGATCCCATTTAAAAATGTTTTTGCTTTTACTTATGTTTTGCTTTGGAACACTGATCTGGGGAAGTATTGCTATGATTTATGTCAAAGAGTGTTTCACTTATGTTCTCATCTAGGAGTTTCATGCTGTCATGTCCTACATTTAGGTTTTTAAACCATTCAGAGTTTATTTTTATATATGGTGTGAGGGAGTGTTCTAACTTCACTGTTTTACATGTAGCTGTATAGTTTTCCCTGTACCACTCGTTGAAGAAACTTTTCTCCATTGTATATTCTTGCCTCCTTTGTCATAGATTAATTGATGATAGTCACGTGGGTTTATTTCTGAATTCTTTATTCTGTTTTATTAATCTGTATATTTGTTTTTGTGCCAGTACCATGCTATTTTGATTACTATAGCTTTGTAGTATAATCTGAAGTCTGGAAGGATGATACCTCCAGCTTTGTTCATTTTTGTCCAGATTGCTTTGGCAATCAACACATGACCACATGAATGTATCAAAAACAAGATGCTTAGTGAAAAATAAAAAGAAATAATATGATTAATAAAATACTATTTACAAAAATTAAAAATAATACACATCAAACAGTGATCCACAGTGTAATATAAAACATATTAGAATGAAAGTGCATTCATTATTGTGTGTCTGTGGAGTGGGTGAGGAGAACAGTGGGAAATGGGGACAAGGGGATTCAACAAGAGGAGGCAGTGGGATGTGGGGGGAAAGAACCCAGGCTGTGACCTCAGGCTGCCTGGATTGGAGCCTCAGCTCCACCACTTACTAGCGGTGGATCTTGATGTCTGTTAAGCTTCTTCAGGAGTAAAATGTAGATCATACTATCTATCTTACAGCATCACAGTGAAGTTTAAAAGATAAAATCTTGGTAAGGTACTTAGCTCAGTGCTTATCTGGTTAGTATCAAATAAATGTTAGCAATAACAACAGTAGAACTTCAGCCTCATTGTGAAGATTGTGGGAACAATGTTTATTAAGGGTAAGAAATTAGGACTGGGGGAGAGAAAGGAGATGGAAGAATTGAGGCAGGAGCAGGCTGAGTATGGTGACAATTAAATTTTTCATCCTCCTAATAGGAATCTCACAACTAGCATCAGTCTTCTCCTTTGCCCTTATATCCTCCCCTGATTTCCTCTTTCACTTCCCTAGTGCCATGGAAGGTCCCACTTTTTGCCAACAGTTGCTGGGACATAGTGAAGTAAGGTAGAAAAAAAGCCTATGAAATAGAGAAGAGGAGAGCTGTCCCTTGTGGTAATGACAGGGTGGGAAGGATGGGAGTTATTGCTGTGTACAAACCATCCCAACACTCCGTGGCTCAATGCAATCATTTATTATTCCTTACGAGTCGGTGGGTTACCTGGGTTTGGAGCATCTGGGTTAGATTTGTCTCGGGGTATTCTGCTCCATGTGTCCTTCTTGTTCTTCCTGGAACTAATAGGCCACCATGTCCTTCGCAAGGTGATGACAAGAGACAGAAAAATCAAGCTCAACAGCTCAGGATGTTTGAGCCTCTGCTGTGTCACATTGCTAACGTTCCATTGGTCAAAGCAAGTTGTGTGGACCCTGACAAGTGGTCCTGAGTGACAGGAGAGAGGGAACACAGCCTAGCGGAAAAAGCAGGAAAACTGAATGCCAGACAATGCAAAAAGTGGGCCTGAGCGAGTCTCTCTCACAGAGAGAAGTACCCACACAGTAGGGCAGAAGCCCAGTAACTAGTGTGGTATTAACTTTAATACAATAAGTAAAGTAACCAAAAATAGGTAAGTCTTACTCTGGGCTCTGAGGGTGGGAGGTACAGAGGGGTGGAGATCTATCCTTAAAGTAGACAACTGAGTAGAAAGTGCTGTTTGGGGGTACTATTTTAAGAAATGAAGAGGGAAAACCTCCTCTCGAATCCAGAACAAATGTAGACATGTTAACCAAGTTCTGAGATGAAATTAGGAGTTTTTTATAAAACTTTAAGTAACAGTACCTTGCCCTGAACCTTTGGTTGACTGTCATAGACTGATGTTGATATTCATACTAATGTCAATAGCTACAGTCTGGCATATATAAACTTTAAATGCAAAATTGTCAGTTGATGAAATGGATCATCCTCAAGTCTCTTTTAAGAAAAAAAAAAATGAATTTTTTGTCCTAGGGTAGGGGAAAACCTGCTTAAGCAGCCTGAAATGTGCGTTCATATTACATTATGATGCGACAGTTTTACCTTCAAAGAAGCATTCATTCATTCAAAAAAGACATTTTTGTTCTGAATACTAAATATAGACTCTAAAGACTTTTCACTTTTGTGTATAAAATAACCCTTTCTCTGTTGCTAAAATTAAATATAGCTTTATACTCTAAAAATGTCCCAAGGGCCAATTACCTAGAATGGTGCCTTGCAAGCAAGGAAAAAAAGGAAACAATGAACTCTATACATGAAAATCAATAAAATAATAATCATGGGTATATAAAGGGGATTGTCACCTGTTTCTGTTTTGGTCCAAGCTGGACTTCAGACTGTATCTCTTTCAGTTCTGTACCCACAGTGCCTGGCAGAGTGTCTGGCATCAGCAGGTGCTCAATATTTATTTCAGCTTAGCTAGCTGGGAACTTCCTACACCCCATCAAAACAAACCCTTGTAATGAAAAGAGTAATCAGATATTACACATATTAGACATATTGGGGTCACCTGTCTTTACTGCCTGGTGCTTTTCTCATGTTGAGGGTCTTCTTTCCAGTTTTAGAACCTTCCCTGAGTCTCATGTGAGAGTTCTTCAAATAACTCTAAATATTTGAAACACAGAGTGCCAAGTTTCCTTAACCCTAATCTAATCCTTTTTAAGGATTAGAGCAGACTTGTGTTGTCTTGAATAATTGAAGAGGTGCAAGTACAAAGTTGTCATTTGAAACATCTCAGCTCACGTAATTCCATGACTGTTTCTCTCTGTAATATGCTTGATTGACAGACGATTCCCTGAGCTGATTTTTAAGTCGAACTGAGGACAAATAGACATCTGAGGGAATTGCCTTTCACAGTCTTTTGTTAAGCAAGAGAAGATAGAGTGGGCTGAATGCTGAAAGAATTCTTATTTCCTGAAAACTGACTTTAAAATGCCTGAAGCATTAATCAAGTCTCTAGATTCTGCCTGTAAGAAAGCATGGTGGAGTGCGGAGAGGTGATGCCACAAGGGATACAGGGACCACTCAGTGAGCTTTCCCTGGGGCAGGCCGTTTCTACCAGGCGCAGATTACTCTAAGTCAGCCCCACCCCACCCCAGACTCTCCTTTGTAGTTCTTAGCATTCCTTTGCTATTCCGTTTCACCACTGTGTGAGGGTATATGTCTGTGAAGGCCTCCACTGACCTTTGAATGAAGATCATTTTAATGAGCCTCATAATTTAGCAGTGACCTGCCTCACAAACTATGTCCTGAGGAATAACTCATGAAAAGATTGTGGAATCCTTTGCAGCTACAAAGTGCTGCAAAGACTTTAATGAGGAGCAATTCAACAGAGATTGTAAATTTTGTAGCCAAGAAACTAATAAGCAGTTTTTATCAGCAGTTTCTATTCCCTGGTCCCCTGGGTCTGCCGTGTGGACAGTGCCATGCCAGTCCCTGGGGATGCCTGGACCCACACTGTTCAAGAGAAATATCATGTGAGGCACAAAAATACTTTCACGTTTACCTGTAGCCACACTTTTAAAAGTTGTTTTTTGTTTTTTTTAAAAAAGGTGAAATTAATTTTAAGAATATATTTATTTAACCCAGGATATCCAAACTTTAAATTCAATATGTGAGCAATATTGAAAAAATATGAATTAATATTTTTACATCTTTTCATATTAAGTCTTAAAATCTTGCGTGTATTTTATTCTTGCAGCTCATCTCTGTTCAAGGAGCCACATTTCAAGTGCTCAGTGGCCACACGTAGCAGTAAGGCCTGAATAAGACAGCGCAGGCCAAGGCAGCAATAGCCTGCCTAATACAAGTTATCAGACTTTCAGTATAATGTCCATAATATACGAAAATGCTCTTCACTTTCCACAAATATTGATGAATCTGACCTGCTAGATTTCCTAGCAGGAACCCAGCTTCAGGGAAGGGAAGAAAAGAAGCATCAGTGTTTTCTGAGCTACTACATGAACAAGGACTTAGGTCATCTCATTTGCCCCACAACAGATATGTGGGGAGGGGAACTGGTCCTTATTTTTCAGAAGAAAAAGTCAAGATCAGGAAGGCCAATGGCTCACCAACATCACACAGCTAGTGCTGACAAAGCAAGGAGGAGAGGAACTCAGTCTTGGCTCCAGAACCCTGGCACTTTCTAGTCTATCACAATCCCTGCTTAGACTTCCCTGGGGAGCAGTGGTTCTCAAACTGGTGAGCACCCAAGTTGCCCAGAGGTCTTGTTCAAGCAGTGGTTGCTAGCTCTCACCCCCAGAGTTTTTGATTCAGCAGGTCAGGGTGGGCCCTTAGAATTTATGTTTTTGACAACTTCCCAGGAGATGCTGATGTTGCTGGCCCAGAGACCACAGTGTGAAAAACTCTGCTATACCATCTGGATGTAATATCTTTAATAGGCATCTGTCTTAAACTAAGAATGATGCTTCCTTATGCTGCCAGAAACTGAACTTTGTTTTATAAATATTGCATTTTTGTTCTTTTAGCTAAAGTTAGCTACCCTGTAATGTGGACTGGGAAAGATCTACTCATTCAGTTCCATTCAGTTCAGTTGCTCAGTCGTGTCCGACTCTTTGTGACACCACGAACTGCAGCATGCCAGGCCTCCCTGTCCATCACCAACTCCCAGAGTCCACCCAAACCCATGTCCATTGAGTCGGTGATACCATCCAACCATCTCATCCTCTGTCATCCCCTTCTCCTCCTGCCCTCAATCTTTCCCAGCATCAGGGTCTTTTCAAATGAGTCAGTTCTTCGCATCAGGTGGCCAAAGTATTGGAGTTTCAGCTTCAGTATCAGTCCTTCCAATGAACACCCAGGACTGATCTCCTTTAGGATGAACTGGTTGGATCTCCTTGCAGTCCAAGGGACTCTCAAGAGTCTTCTCCAACACCACAGTTCAAAAGCATCAATTCTTCAGTGGTCAGCTTTCTCTATAGTCTAATTCTCACATCCATACATGACCACTGGAAAAACCATAGCCTTGACTAGATGGACCTTTGATGACAAACTAATGTCTCTGCTTTTTAATATTCTGTCTAGGTTGGTCATAACTTTTCTTCCAAGAAGTAAGCGTCTTTTAATTTCATGGCTGCAGTCACCATCTGCAGTGATTTTGGAGCCCAGAAAAATAAAGTCAGCCACTGTTTCCACTGTTTCCCCATCTATTTGCCATGAAGTGATGGGACCGGATGCCATGATCTTAGTTTTCTGAATGTTCAGCTTTAAGCCAACTTTTTCACTCTCCTCTTTCACTTTCATCAAGAGGCTCTTAGTTCTTCTTCGCTTTCTGCCTTAAGGGTGGTGTCATCTGCATATCTGAGGTTATTGATATTTCTCCCAGCAATCTTTTTTTTTTTTTTTTCTCCCAGCAATCTTGATTTCAGCTTGTGCTTCCTCCAGCCCAGTGTTTCTCATGAGGTACTCTGCATATAAGTGAAATAAGCAGGGTGACAATATACAGCCTTGACGTACTCCTTTTCCTATTTGGAACCAGTCTGTTGTTCCATGTCCAGTTCTAACTGTTGCTTCCTGACCTGCATACAGGTTTCTCAAGAGGCAAGTCAGGTGGTCTGGTATTCCCATCTCTTTCAGAATTTTCCACAGTCTGTTGTAATCCACACAGTCAAAGGCTTTGGTATAGTCAATAAAGCAGAAATAGATGTTTTTCTGGAACTCTCTTGCTTTTTTGATGATTCAGCAGATGTTGGTAATTTGATCTCTGGTTCCTCTGCCTTTTCTAAAACCAGCTTGAACATCTGGAAGTTCACGGTTCACATATTGCTGAAACCTGGCTTGGACAATTTTGAGCATTACTTTACTAGCGTGTGAGATGAGTGCAATTGTGTGGTAGTTTGAGCATTCTTTGGCATTGCCTTTCTTTGGGATTGGAATGAAAACTGACCTTTTCCAGTCCTGTGGCCACTGCTGAGTTTTCCAAATTTGCTGGCATATTGAGTGCAGCACTTTCATAGCATCATCTTTCAGGATTTGAAATAGCTCAACTGGAATTCCATCACCTCCACTAGCTTTGTTCACAGCAATGCTTCCTAAGGCCCACTGGACTCATCCACTCATTATGACCCTTTTTATTAATTTGTAATTAACCATTGAACGTAAGTATTTTATTGCAAGTAGGGAAACATTCACCTCTTCATCCGGTTCCTGCAGGGATGAGGAAATGATCCATGAAGATGTCTTGCATTATGTACACATCGGGTGGTCTTTTCTGAAGCACTTACTTCTAAGTCATCCCTCCTGTTGAAAAATTCATACAATATCTTTTATTTAAGATGGAGCCCCATCATTAGATATTTTCCTGGTGGCATTTTTTTAAAAGCAAGTGATAGTCAATGTGCACTCAGCACAGCTTAGAAAAATCCTATTCAGGTCAGAAATTTAACTTATTGTATTTTAACCACCACTGCTGTGCTTAAGAAGCAAGAAATTATTTACCTTTCTACTAACAGCAAGGTCCACTATCTCTTGATTTATTAAGTGTCTTGGGGGCACTTTCAATCTTTCTAGCCGTTGACCTCTAGACCTTTTCAGTCTTGCAAGGGAGAGCCCTTTTCTTTCCTCTTATTTATTTTTAATGACTTTTAAGCCCTCTCTTCTAACCCAGCTGCCAAACCCTGTCAATATCTAAAGGAAAACAGCAGATTACCTCATGCATATCATGGAGCCCATCATTTTCAGAAGACGACAGCCAACCTAGATGTACTGATTGGATAGGACCAGGTCAAACTGATTTTGGCACTGAGAATGGAAGACTTATTTTCCTTAAATGCTTCATCAGAAAAATGTGTAGCATCTATGTGTACAAAAGCAAAATGAAGGACAGGGTGTGTTTTTTTTTCCTCAATCACCTAATGACAGTATAGGTCGAAGTGAGGTGGTGTGGGGCAATTAGGTGGGAAAGACCACTATGTCTCTCAACATCTCTATACCTTTCATAAGATGATTTCTTTTTGCTTATGTTTAAGATAGGTGATCCTTATGCCACTTAGAGCTTTTAAGAAGGGGAAGGGTGGGGTTTTGGTGTATCTGGATAATTGAAAAAGGATAAAATTATAATACCCCAATATCACAAAGACATGTTTTGAATACAAACACAGGATACCAATTCAGTCATGTCACCAAAAATGTCTGCCATTTTTCAAAGCTTTTCTCCACCATGTATCTTAGGACTTCTTGGCTCTGCTGTGTGCTTGGGTGCTAGTTCTGAAGGACTGGCAAAAGGAAGGTTTGGGGAAATCTGGAGTAGGAGAAGGGCAAACCAAAGATAAAAAATGGACTTCAAGAGTTCTTTCTCTTTATAGTATGATTCACAAATGCAGAATTCCTTCATTTGATTTGATCCAGAAGCAAGTAGAACTGCCTTAGAGTCAACATCCTACCAGAGTTTTCATTTAATGGCTTCTTAACTGAAGTCTGTACTTCATCCTTAAAGCACAAAAAGCCCATGCCCTGAATGAAAAGGCATGGAATACCATACCGCAGTCCTTTTGATGGAGGTGCCAGCAAGCTCTATTAGAAAACAGAAGTTTGTCTCTAGAACATCACAAGGAAAAAGATTAAAAGATTTTGCCAGCCACTACCAAAAGATTTTC